>NC_069505.1:440912141-440932141 GCF_027579735.1 Bombina bombina | reverse complement strand
GTGAGGTTTAGAGGGTAAATAAGGGCTATAGGGTGAGGGTTAGAGGATAAATAAGGGATATAGGGTGAGGGTTAGGGGGTTAATAAGTGATATAGGGTGAGGGTTATAGGGTGAGGGTTATTAGGGTAAATAAGATGTAATAAAAGTATAATTCTGAGGTAAAAAGCGGTTTCTCGTGTCTGTGTCACGCGCATCCCACTACAGACGAGCCACGCCCCTTTTTATGCGCGATCTTCTCAGCTGCCTGGCGCTTTCCCAGTACTCCCCTGCGCGTCCTCGCCCTTGCTTTGCGCGCTCACGGTCAGTGGAGAGACTTGTGCCGCTACTTGTCGCTTGGTCCAGCTGACAATTGTAGTTGCGGGGGGTTTCTGTGCACTTACCGCCTTCACCGGTAGACGCTGCAGGTTAGTGCTGGTAGTTTGTGTTTTTCCTATGTGCCCTGCACTAGCCCCCTATAAATATCTAACTGCTCTGCACTAGCCCCCTATAAACATCTACCTGCCCTAGCCCCCTATAAATAACTACCTGCCCTGCACTATCCCCCTATAAATATCTAATTGCCCTGCACTATCCCCCTATAAATATCTAATTGCCCTGCACTAGCCCCCTATAAATATCTAACTACCCTTCACTAGCCCCCTATAAATATCTAACTGCCCAGGCACTAGCCCCCTATAAATATCTAACTGCCCAGGCACTAGCCCCCTATAAATATCTACCTGCCCTGCACTAGCCCCCTATAAATATCTACCTGCCCTGCACTAGCCCCCTATAAATATCTACCTGCCCTGCATTAGCCCCCTATAAATATCTACCTGCCCTGCATTAGCCCCCTATAAATATCTACCTGCCCAGGCACTAGCCCCCTATAAATATCTAATTGCCCTGCACTAGCCCCCTATAAATATCTACCTGCCCTGCACTAGCCCCTATAAATATCTAACTGCCCAGGCACTAGCCCCCTATAAATACCTACCTGCCCAGGCACTAGCCCCCTATGAATATCTACCTGCCCAGGCACTAGCCCCCATATGAATATCTACCTGCCCAGGCACTAGCCCCCTATAAATATCTACCTGCCCTGCACTATCCCCCTATAAATATCTAATTGCCCTGCACTATCCCCCTATAAATATCTAATTGCCCTGCACTATCCCCCTATAAATATCTAATTGCCCTGCACTATCCCCCTATAAATATCTAATTGCCCTGCACTAGCCCCCTATAAATATCTAACTGCCCAGGCATTAGCCCCCTATAAATATCTACCTGCCCTGCACTAGCCCCCTATAAATATCTACCTGCCCAGGCACTAGCCCCCTATAAATATCTACCTGCCCTGCACTAGTCCCCTATAAATATCTACCTGCCCAGGCACTAGCCCCCTATAAATATCTACCTGCCCTAGCCCCCTATAAATATCTACATGCCCAGGCACTAGCCCTCTATAAATATCTACCTGCCCTGCACTAGCCCCCTATAAATATCTACCTGCCCTGCACTAGCCCCCTATAAATATCTACCTGCCCAGGCACTAGCCTCCTATAAATATCTACCTGCCCTGCACTAGCCCTCTATAAATATCTACCTGCCCAGGCACTAGCCCCCTATAAATATCTACCTGCCCAGGCACTAGCCCCCTATAAATATCTACCTGCCCAGGCACTAGCCCCCTATAAATATCTACCTGCCCAGGCACTAGCCCCCTATAAATATCTACCTGCCCAGGCACTAGCCCCCTATAAATATCTAACTGCCCTGCACTATCCCCCTATAAATATCTAACTGCCCTGCACTAGCCCCCTATAAATATCTAACTGCCCAGGCACTAGCCCCCTATAAATATCTACCTGCCCTGCACTAGCCCCCTATAAATATCTAATTGCCCTGCACTATCCCCCTATAAATATCTAATTGCCCTGCACTATCCCCCTATAAATATCTAATTGCCCTGCACTAGCTCCCTATAAATATCTACCTGCCATGCACTAGCCCCCTATAAATACCTACCTGCCCCGCACTAGCCCCCTATGAATATCTACCTGCCCAGGCACTCGCCCCCTATGAATATCTACCTGCCCAGGCACTAGCCCCCTATAAATATCTACCTGCCCAGGCCCTAGCCCCCTATAAATATCTACCTGCCCTGCACTAGTCCCCTATAAATATCTACCTGCCCAGGCACTAGCCCCCTATAAATATCTACCTGCCCTGCACTAGCCCCTTATAAATATCTACCTGCCCTGCACTATCCCCCTATAAATATCTAATTGCCCTGCACTAGCCCCCTATAAATATCTAACTGCCCAGGCACTAGCCCCCTATAAATATCTACCTGCCCTGCATTAGCCCCCTATAAATATCTACCTGTCCTGCACTAGCCCCCTATAAATATCTAACTGCCCAGGCATTAGCCCCCTATAAATATCTACCTGCCCTGCACTAGCCCCCTATAAATATCTACCTGCCCTGCACTAGGCCCTTATAAATATCTACCTGCCCTGCACTAGGCCCTTATAAATATCTACCTGCCCTGCACTAGCCCCTTATAAATATCTACCTGCCCTGCACTAGCCCCTTATAAATATCTACCTGCCCTGCACTAGCCCCTTATAAATATCTACCTGCCCTGCACTAGCCCCCTATAAATATCTACCTGCCCTGCACTAGCCCCTTATACATATCTACCTGCCCGGCACTAGCCCCTTATACATATCTACCTGCCCAGGCACTAGCCCCCTATAAATATCTACCTGCCCAGGCACTAGCCCCCTATAAATATCTACCTGCCCAGGCACTAGCCCCCTATAAATATCTACCTGCCCAGGCACTAGCCCCCTATAAATATCTACCTGCCCAGGCACTAGCCCCCTATAAATATCTACCTGCCCAGGCACTAGCCCCCTATAAATATCTACCTGCCCAGGTACTAGCCCCATATAGATATCTACCTGCCCAGGTACTAGCCCCATATAGATATCTACCTGCCCTGCACTAGCCCCCTATAAATATCTACCTGCCCAGGCACTAGCCCCCTATAAATATCTACCTGCCCAGGTACTAGCCCCATATAGATATCTACCTGCCCAGGTACTAGCCCCATATAGATATTTACCTGCCCTGCACTAGCCCCCTATAAATATCTACCTGCCCTGAACTATCCCCCTATAAATATCTAACTGCCCAGACACTAACCCATATTGGTTGTGTAATTAGTAGTGTATCATTTCTATGCCATTTTAATTAATTAAAAATTATAATCGGAGTGGATTTGGTTGAAATCATCGGTCAATAAAACAGATTTTAAATTTAAATCGTGGTTTTCACTTTTAGAATAACTTTTAAGATTATTTTCCAGTTATATCAGAGCATTACTGATTTGGTTATATATCATTAGATTTGCACAGATAGATAATTATTATTATTATTAGTTATTTGTAGAGCGCCAATAGCAGCGCTATTGAAATGAATGAAATTATTGGGAGGTGAACTATCTCCAGATTTATCTCCAGGTTATTCATTCATATTTGAGTTTTAAGCTGTACTTTATTTGAAGGAGGAAATTGATTACCTTAATAATAACAATGTAAATAGTTTTATTTAAAGTGCCATAAAACAGGTTGAGATCTGTGCATATCCTAAAAGGGCTAATTAAGTACAAATAGTTTGCATAAAAAAAATGTTTAAAAATTGTTGGGAAGTATTTTAAAATAATTTTCAAAAATAGGCAAAAATACTTAAAATAGCCATGCTGTCTGGAGCACCGTGCTCCACCCCCCTTATCAGTGTTTAGACACAGGCATTGTATTTCAACTGAGTTCACAGCTTCTAGGCAGCTCCAGCACATAATCCCTGTGCACTTTTGCATTTTACCAAAACTACAATAGATATAGATACAGCCATAAAAGGAATTGTGTGGCGGGAGTTAGAGCTGTACAATTCAGAAACTTAAAAGAAAGGTTTAATGGCGAGGCACTGCAGTATACATTTGCAGGTAAAGTAATTCATGTACATATTATATTTTGTCTATAACTCAACTTGTTTTATGTCCCTTTTAACTAAAACAAAAACACAATATTTCATTTTTACTGCTTGCCCCTCCCTCCTCACATTTAGGTCCTTGTGCAGATCTTTTCCACACCAAACAATCTTCTATTCAGTGAGCTTCTTGAAACTTAGTATGGGTTGTGTCTGTGTACATAGATTTGTAGGGGAGCAATGAAATTCAAGGGACAGTAAAGTAAATAATAGACTCAGAAAGAGCATGAGATAATAGTTCAGAAAGAACATGCAATTTTCCAATTTACTTCTCTTATCTAATTTGCTTTGTTCTCTTGGTATCCATTGTTGAAAAGCATACATAGATAGGCTCAGACGCAATGCACTACTGTGAGCTAGCTGCTTGTCACTTTCTCACCCAGGCCCCAATGATTAGAAGCGCTGTAATGCGGCAATATATTCAAAAAGGATCTGATGCAATGTTGAGAAATCCGGAGAAGCAGGGTGTGTGGGAGTTAGCTGGGTGTTCCAGGGGGAGCATAGAGAAGCAAAACAAAGAAGTAGGCAGCACTCCAGGATTCCAGTAAAACAGGCAATTTTTATTACAGCGCTGTATAGAAATACATACAAACTCACAGGTAAGAGGGGAAGGGGGTGTGTCCTTACGCGTTTCGTGCCGTGCAGCACTTAGTCATAGGTTGACAGGTAAGTCTACCAACAGAACCTATATACCCAGTACAGCCAATCAGACACCTTCAACAAGGAGCCAATCGCCATACTGGACCAGGTAAGTGAAGGGACAAAACATAGTGAGGTTTAAAAATAATCAAAGGTAGAAAAGATTACCCTATAAAAAAAAAAAAAAGGATGGCATATACATATATAAATGGGCAAACTTAGTTTGAGCAAAAGTGTCAACAGAAACCGTTATTGTTATTTAATTCCCAATAGACGTTTAAACATCAAATAAGATCCTTGACTATACGAGATCAATCTACATAGACAGAGCAACAACGCTTAAAGCCATGGCAATGTAGAAATGGAATTTTAAACAAAATTAATTTGAATACATCTGACACAAACACCACGTGCTAATAAATTCCCATACCGAAGCGGTTATGAGCCAGATTCCATGATAACATCTATTTCAAAACAAACTGTTCAGCACCGCAATGTAAGGACAAAAGAACAAGTTAAACGTTATAAGAACATATTACACAGGGGCACTCTGTTATGAGACTAAAACAATAAGATTTTTACCTAAAAATGTAAAGACCCATAAATGGTGTATTCCCTATGTGTAGTGTACAAAGTCACAGAGCCTGTTACATAAAATAGGAAAGTCAATACAGTGTAGCTATTAATCAACGGAAGGTCACCTAATCCACAAAGAGACTGATGTCCCATTCCTTGTTTAAACCCTTTGGCTCTCTTGTATTTTATAAAAAAATCCAATGCAGTTCTTTTTTAGTCAAAACCTTATATCTGTTGCCTCCTCTAGGTGGCATTTTGTGTCTGTCTATTACTTTAAAGTTGAAATTAGCTAAATGTGTAAATGTCTGGCTGTGCTAGAGTCCTTGACATAATTTTTGACATCTCTTCAGTGTTCAACAACTCTTGACCTTAAACTACGTGAGGTTTTGCCTACATAATGGGCAAAGCAAAGATTGCACTCTTAAAGGTAAACTACAAATGAGGTGCCACAATTAGCATAGTGATTAATATTGTATTCCACTCCACTATTGGAGCTTCTAAAAGTGTCACCCCTTGAGATGACCTCACATGTACAACAATTACGTGAGAGACATTGGAAAGTACCCTTTTTGTTGAGCCACCCTTTATTACAATTCTGTTTGCTTAAAACTAAGCTGGGTGCCAACTTGCTCCCCAAAGTGGGTGCCATTCTGGAAACACATTTAACATGATCAATAAAGGGGGAAAGTAGCTCATCACCCGTCAAAAATGTTAAGTTCCTTCTTATGATCTCACAGACCTCTCGGTATTGAAGCGAGAATTCTGTTGAAAACACAATAGTATCCTCATTAAAGCCTTTATATATTATAGAGAAGACATGACATAGGTGTAGGCGGTGTTAGGGAGGTAGCTGGGCGATCCAGGGGGAGTATAGAGAAGACATGATGTAGTCGGTATTAGGGAGTTAGCTGGGCAATCCAGGGGGAGTATAGAGAAGACATGATGTAGGTGTAGTCGGTATTAGGGAGTTAACTGGGTGTTCCAGGGGCAGTTTAGAGAAGACATGACATAGGTGTAGTTGGTATTAGGGAGTTAGCTGGGTGTCCCAGGGGCATTATAGAGAAGACATGACGTAGTCGGTATTAGGGAGTTAACTGGGTGTTTCAGGGGGAGTATAGAGAAGACATGACGTAGGTGTAGTTGGTATTAGGGAGTTAGCTGGGTGTCCCAGGGGGATTATAGAGAAGACATGACATAGGTGTAGTTGGTATTAGGGAGTTAGCTGGGTGTCCCAGGGGGATTATAGAGAAGACATGACGTAGGTGATGCCGGGATTAGGGAGTTAGCTGGGTGTTCCAGGGGGAGTATAGAGAAGACATGACGTAGGTGTAGTCGGTATTAGTAAGTTAGCTGTGTGTTCCAGGGGGAGTATAGAGAAGACATGATGTAGGTGTAGTCGGTATTAGGGAGTTAGCTGGGCGATCCAGGGGGAGTATAGAGAAGACATGACGTAGGTGTAGTTGGTATTAGGGAGTTAGCTGGGTGTTCCAGGGGGAGTATAGGGAAGACATGACGTAGGTGTAGTCGGTATGAGGGAGTTAGCTGGGCGATCCAGGGGGAATATAGGGAAGACATGACGTAGGTGTAGTCGGTGTTAGGGAGTTAGCTGGGCGATCCAGGAGGAGTGTAGAGAAGAAGTGACGTAGGTGTAGTCGGTATTAGGGAGTTAGCTGGGCGATCCAGGGGGAATATAGGGAAGACATGACGTAGGTGTAGTCGGTGTTAGGGAGTTAGCTGGGCGATCCAGGAGGAGTGTAGAGAAGACGTGACGTAGGTGTAGTCGGTATTAGGGAGTTAGCTGGGCTATCCAGGGGGAATATAGAGAAGACATGACGTAGGTGTAGTCGGTGTTAGGGAGTTAGCTGGGCGATCCAGGAGGAGTGTAGAGAAGACGTGATGTAGGTGTAGTCGGTATTAGGGAGTTAGCTGGGCGATCCAGGGGGAGTATAGGGAAGACATGACGTAGGTGTAGTCGGTATGAGGGAGTTAGCTGGGCGATCCATGGGGAGTATAGAGAAGACATGATGTAGGTGTAGTCAGTATTAGGGAGTTGGCTGGGCAATCCAGGGGGAGTATAGCTAAAATATAACATAGATCTAGGCATTCTGTGGGCGTTCTAGGGGGAGTAACCTGCACTTTGATTGGGAATACATTGCCAGCAGTGCGTTATATTCCAATCTTAGTGGTGAGACTTAACAGTGTGAGGCGGTTAGTGTAGGTGTAGCTAGTTAGGTCACACAGGCATTATATGAATGGTATACACAAACCGTGTTTGGTTTCAGTGAGTGCACTGTCTGTGCTGTGCAGGAACACGTCAACAACGCCCCCCCTCCCTCGACCACTGAAACTATCGACAAGTGGTGATGTCTGCAGACTTTTAGAGAAACTGCGATTACTATTATTTCCTATGGGAGACACATTTCATTGGCACTTTGCGGGTCCCTTTTTTACAATATATCGTTAAACTGACGGACTGCTCGCCCGATTAGGCCTGAAAGGCAGTTTCTTGTTGGTCTGTCGATGCTTTGATTATCGGTGCACCAATTTGTTGAGCTAGGCCCCAGTAAAGCATTGCTGTCCTTCAACATAGGATACTAAGAGAATGAAGCAAATTTGATAATAGAAGTAAATCTGAGAAATGTATGCTATATCTGAAACCCAATTGTTATCTTTCACAATTATGTCCCTTTAAGGTCTATTTCTCATCTCTGTACGTTTATTTTAAAACACTTTGCTAAGAAGAAGGGGCAGGTTATTTCTGCAGACACAAATTTACAGTTTTGATAACTACAAAACCAATAACGTGTGATAGAAAAACTGCCCAAAACAGAAATCTGACCGAAACCTCCAGGAGAGCATGAGATAAACTGCTGGTGTTTGCTGGTGATTTTGTAACTTGGGAAGTTGGTATTTTTTGGGCAGAGGTTTGAAGGGTTTCCGCTTTTTGCCAGCAGGTTGTGTGAGGCAGGTGTGATGATTATGGCAGATGCGGTGAAGACAAGCGGGCATCTGATGAGCTACAATATCAGGGTCCCCAAAAGGGAACTAGAACAGGCCCTACAACTGCCTACCAATGGGGCAGCCGATTCTTCTGGAGCAAAGAGGCCAAGGGTGCAGGCTGAGCAACAGGAGGCTGGAAGCAGCACGGTAAGTACTGTACGGCCACTCTCACTAGGGGCACTTGACAGAGTGTGTATTGGGGCTGTTGGTGGCTGGGAGCTAGTTCTAGGAAGGTACTGGCAGGTAGGCAGGCTGGGGAAGCTCTCTCTTACTGACAGATGGTCATGTAGTTGTCAGACAGTTATGCTGCTGTTTTTGGTTGTAACCCTGATGTATGTTTTTCATCATGATAGTGACATTCAGGCCCATTTATCAAGCTCCGTACGGAGCTTGAAGGGCCGTGTTTCTGGCGAGTCTTCAGACTCGCCAGAAACAAGTTATGAAGCAGCGGTCTAAAGACCGCTGCTTCATAACCCTGTCCGCCTGCTCTGAGCAGGCGGACAGGAATCGCCGGAAATCAACCAATACGATCGGGTTGATTGACACCTCCCTGCTGTGAGCTGCTGGTGCAATGTTAAATGCGGAGAGCGTATTGCTCTCCGCATTTAGCGAGGTCTTGCGGACCTGATCCGCAGTGTCGGATCAGGTCCGCAAGCCCTTTGATAAATGGGCCCCACAGTATCTACAGAATTGACTAAATGGATTTCTGGTGCAGTCAGTATACATGTGCACATTGACATGGTGCATGCGCTTATACATTTGTTTTTATGTAATCGTTGATATATATTAACTGTATTAGAAAACTTCCCTTGGCTCTCTGTCCTTGTCACAGAGTGCTTTATGCAATATGACTCGGATATTGTCAATGTTGCTTTCTATATAATAATAATAATAATTATTGTTATTATTATATATGCACACTGTATACACTTTATGTACTACTAAAATATATACAGTATCTCACAAAAGTGAGTACACCCCTCACATTTTTATAAATGTTTTATTATATCTTCATCAACACTGAAGAAATTACACTTTGCTACAATGTAAAGTACTGAGTGTACAGCCTTTATAACAGTGTAAATTTGCTGTCCCCTCAAAATAACCCAACACACAGCCATTAATTTCTAAACCGTTGGCAAAAAAAGTGAGTGCAGCCCTAAGTGGAAATGTCCAAATTGAGCCTAATTAGCCATTTTCCCTCCCCAGTGTCATGTGACTCGTTAGTGTTACAAGGTCCCAGGTGTGAATGGGGAGCAGGTGTGTTAAATTTCGTTTTTTCGCGGACTTCCGATGGGCGGCTCTAGAAGATGGCTGCGAGCCTCTTTGGCTCTGTAGAAATTCTTTTCTAATCCAGACAATTTTGCCATTCTTCTATGCCATCTGCATCTCCCTTGACAGACAAGCTGTCTGGGAAACTTTGGCGGATAGAAGCATTCTCATCTCTTCTTCCCCGGAAGGCAATTTTCTCAAGTTATAATTCGTAAGGGATTACTGCGCAATGGAGTTGGAAAGGGACATTGCTACACAGATAGCCTTGGCCTTTATGCCTGTCCTTTGAGAGCTTATTCCTTAGCTACGAAAGTTTGCACGCAGTGGTTCAGGCAACTGGGGGGTCCTGCCCCACAAGTAAGAATGAAGCACCGCTACCAGTAACTACCATTACGATATCTAATAATGATCCGTGCTATCAACAACAGTCAGAGCACGACTCTGTATGTGATGCCATGTGGTCGGACGACACACAGCCTGACCCCCCCAATGGGGAGCTCTACCCTGCACTCCTTGGATATGGTCCGTGTCTACTGGGGCTACTTACTGTAATTCAGAATTCTCTGGGAGGGCCTACACTATAGAAGCTCCACAACATGCCGCCTTCTTATGCCTACTTATACAGATAAAGGCCCGGCCCTTCATGCAGCCAGGGCTCTGGATGACCGCAAATTCTAAACACATGAGGGAAAGATCTGCCCTGTACTTGCCAATGGCTGCTACGAGACTTTCTGCTATGGCGTGCACATACACACTGAACAGACCAGCGGATCTGGCAGCTGTTTGGGGCACTGCGGGCTTCCTGGAGAAACAGAGGGGCTGTCAAATCAGAGACTCTTGGAATACGATTGCAGAGCTAGGGGTATAGACTGACAGATCGCTGGATCATTGTAATTGCGGGCTAATGTACTACTCTTGCAATGTGCTATTTTCATTACATGCCTGCATCAGGGGTATATTTCAGAGCTTGAGACACTGTTATTAACTAATGTGAATTTGCCTGCGTTATGTTTTAAATTTATTTCCAATGCAAAACTTTGTTTGACAGGGCATCAGTATTTTTTGTTAATAGGCCACAGTGTATTTCAGGTCGACTAAAACTCGCGCAATATTATCATTCATTACGACCCTGAAACTCTAAATATGAGGATATACTACCCACTCGTTTCACGGGGTGCAATATATATCCATGTTCTTAGTGGGAGAAAGTACTGGTTTGGTTTTGCTTTATTTCTTTTTTAAGACACGATGAGTCCTGGGATCATCTTAATTACTAATGGGATATTCACCTCCTGGTCAGCAGGAGGAGGCAAAGAGCACCACAGCAGAGCTGTTAAATAGCTCCTCCCTTCCCTCCCACCCCAGTCATTCTCTTTGCCTACATTAGTGATAGGAAGAGGTAAAGTGAGGTGTTAGATTAGATTCTTCAATCAAGAGTTTATTATTTTTAAAGTAGTGCCAGAGTGTGCTGCTTTGTCCTAGGGTGTAGCCGTAGTTCATATCAGTCTCTACAGTAGAGCTTTTGGTGGCTTTAGAGCAATGGGAACTTGTGGGACATAATTCTCACTGCGCCTCCCATATTCAGATGCTGCCCTTACCAAGAAAATCTGAGGGATTTACTCAGGACTTTCGTTATATTACAGGCCCATGGGAGGGAGAGGACCTCTTAAACCTGGAACTGCCTTGCTGTCAGGCAGAAAATAAGGTAAGTGCTGACTTTATTTCTGGGGAGTAGAAGTAAACTCAGAAAAAGGCTAGACACCTTATTTTTTTATTTAGACCTCATTAAATTTGGGCTCTTTATTAAGGGTTACAGAGTTTTTCTCCTAGGCGTTTTAGGGGATACCTTGGACAGTTGAATGAATGGGGCTGTATGTGATGCATTAGCTTTCCTCCCGGCGGTTGATTTAATAGCCGACCGGGACATTGCATATTGATATACATATTACTGCAAGCTCAGTGTGAGGTTAACTGCTACACAATACATAGTGCTGCAGGCTCAATGTGGGGTGGTCTGGGACTGACATCTTCCCAATACATTGCGTGTTGCTGTGGGCTAATACTGCAGGCTCAATGTGTGGTGGTTCCGCGTGTAGGCTGCATGTCTGGAACTGGCAGCTGCCCAGTACATTGCATGTTGATATGGACTAGTGTTGCGGGCTTAGTGTGAGGTGGTTACTCGTTTGGACTGTGTGTCTGATCTACGTGCTTTGAGGTTTGAGCGGTCTGTTCAGTTGTTGTTTTCCGGCGCTTTCTCTTGTTAAACATTAATGGTGACCGGGAGATGGCTTTGATAAAGCCCACGATGGGCGGAGTTTTTGTATGGTGCCAAGGTTGTTGCGCATTCACAGTAGGGTGCATAAAAATGTTACATTTTTAAAAAAAATTAAAGAGACAGTAACGTTTTTTTTCTGTGTTAGCTTTTTATTTGATAATCACCTATATGTGAGTCAGATTGGTCCCAGGAACCCTACATAGTGTCTCATTATTTGAACACTCAAAGACAGCATGAAAATGTGGTGCCACCAATCCTTTTCTCTATTCTTTGTTGTGAGAGATTTTTCTATAGGGATATATAAAATTTTTTTTTTTTTTTTTTTTTTTTTTTTTTTTATATAGTCCACACATGCCCTGCACTTTCTCATAAATTCCACAGGGAGTTACTTTGCAAGACATCGCCTCCTAATATCATTGAAGCGATATCTGTTGCATTGTTTGTTTTTCTCATGCTGTAGGGAAAACAATTGAGAAAATGTATTTAATCAGTTAATTTTGCTGATACTGTAGTAGCTATTCTGAATTTTCTTCCAGAGGCCTGTAGAGGAAGATACTTCGGTAGTATATAAGGAGGAAATCTCAGACTCTGTCTGGGTAATTCCTTTGTTTTAGTACTGAGGTTGTTTTCTTTCAGTTTAAGCTTGTACTCCTCTGTTTGCTACTTAAGGAGGTTTGTGCTACCCTGGATGTTGGTCAATCCTAATAAGTCCATTAAGCTATATAAACAATTTGACGTGTCCTTTTTTGGTAGAAGCTTTGTTTGTACCAAATAGGGCTACAATGATTGGATAGGGGGTTCCCCCTTTCCTCCAAATAGAGCAGATCAGATCCTTTCAAAGAATGTGTGTCCGGCAGGGGTTAAACTTACCTACGGTTTGTATTGCTCTCTTACCAGTGCGGCGGCGTATTGGTTGATGCGCTGTCTGATTGTATTCGGACAGATGCTCCTCTCGAGGAATTCCAGGATAGGATAAGGGCGATTCAACTATCCAACTCTTTTATTTTCACATGCTCCCCTTCAGGTTTTTAGGCTGGGAGCTGAGATTTCAGGCTTTGTCATATGGCCGCAGAGCGTTACAGAAAGGTCTTGGTCTGCGGATGCCTCAT
The DNA here is from genome assembly GCF_027579735.1 of Bombina bombina. Lineage (NCBI taxonomy): Eukaryota > Metazoa > Chordata > Amphibia > Anura > Bombinatoridae > Bombina > Bombina bombina. The sequence goes on along the minus strand of NC_069505.1, from coordinate 440,919,232 downwards.
CTTAGTATAATTTTTTTGACGATCCCTTAAAAGGGGAAGATCTTGTTTGGACCTGGCCTGTCGGAGAACCTCTGATATCATGCTAAGGGTTATCTTCTCATTCAAGATAAGGGGAACAAACAAAAAGGACGACAGAGCAATTTTCGTTCCTTTCGAAATTTCAAGGGAAATTCTTCCACTGTTGCCTCCAATCAGAAACAGTCTTCACCTGTATAGAGACCCAATCAATATTGGAATAAAAGGGAAACAATCCAAAACAGCATGAGGGGATCTTGTAGGGGGCAGAATTCCTTCTTTGCTCAGGTTTGGGTTAGAAATGTTCAGGATCCCTGAGAAAAAGAAATAGTGTCCCAGGGATGCAAACTAGAGCAATAGTCTTCCTCCCAGAGGCAGGTTTCTACTTTCAAGATTATCTGCAGACCAGTCACAAAGAAAGGCGTTCTTACGCTGCGTAAGAGACCTTCCCAACCTGGGAGTGATTTTTCCAGCTCCAATACAGGAACAGGGTCGGGGTTTTTACTCCAATTTGTTTGTGGTCCCCAAAAAATGAGGGAACCTCGGACTAATTTTAGATCTCAAGAGTCTAAACAAATTCTTTCAGAGTACCGTCCTTCAATATGGAAACTATTCGTTCCATTTTTCCTCTGATCCAAGAGGGTCAATTTATGACAACAAAGGACGCTTATCTGCACGTTACCATTCACAAGAATCATCACGTGTTTCTAATGTTTGCCTTTCTGAAAGAATATTACCAGTTTGTGGCTCTTCCCTTTTGGTCTTGCCACAGCTCCCAGAATTTTCACAAAGGTTCTGGGATCACTGTTGGCAGTGCTTCTGTTAAGGGACATTGCTGGGTCGTCCAATCTGGACGATATCCTAGTCCAGGCGCCATCATTAGAACAAGCAAGATTACACTCGGACTTGGGGTTATCCTTCCTAAGATCTCACGGGTGGAAGGTATATTTGGAAGAGATTTCTTTAGTACCAAATACAAGAGTAACTGTATTGGGAACTATAATAGATTCCCTATCAATGTAAATTTTTCTGACGGAAGTCAGGAAATCACGGCTTATCGATACTTGTCGATTTCTTCAGTCCCCTCCTTGGCCTTTAGTGGTTCAGTGCGTGGAGGTAATCGGGCTGATAGTGGCGGCAATGGATCTTCCCATTTGTTCAGTTCCACCTCAGATCTCTGCAGTTAAGCATGCTCAGGCAAATGGAACAGAGATTATGCGGATTTGTATTCTCGAATCTACTGGAGCAGGAGACAAGGGATTCTCTTCAATGGTGGTTGTCTCTTGATCATCTCTCCCAGGGAACCTGTTTTCGTTGACCATCTTGGTGATTGTGATAACAGACGCCAGCCTTCTAGGGTGGGGAGCAGTCTGGGGCTCCCTAAGGGCTCAGGGGGTTTAGACTCAGTCGGAGTCCGTTCTTCTTATAAACATTCTGGAGCTGAGAGCGATCTACAATGTTCTTCTGGCCTGGCCTCAGTTAGCCTCGTTCCAGTCAAATAAGTTGTTATCTTGGAAAGTTTTATTTCTTGTTGCTATTTCTTCTGCTCAGAGAGTGTCAGAACTCTCGGCATTACAGTATGAGTCTCCTTTTCTTATTTTCCATTCAGATAAGCTAGTTTTACGTACCAAATTAGGATTTCTTCCTAAGGTTGTTTCTGATCGGAACATTAATCAGGAGATTGTTGTTCCTTCTCTGTGTCCCAATCCTTCTTCTCAGAAAGAAATACTTCTGCACAGTTTGGATATGGTCCGTTCTTTAAAGTTTTACCTGCAGGCGACTAAGGTCTGTCGTCAGTCGTCTTCTTTGTGGTTTTCTTAGGAAAACGCAAGGGACAGAAAGCTACGGCTACTTCTCTTTTTGACTGCAGAGTATCATACGTTTTGCATATGAGACTGCTGGACAGCAGCCTCCTGAGAGGGTTACGGCTCATTCCGTGAGGGCTGTTGCTTCCTTATGGGCATTCAATAATGAGGCTTCTGTGGTACAGATTTGCAAGACTGCAACTTGGTCCTCCCTTTTTTTCTCTTTTTCAAACTTTTACAAATTTTTATACTTTGCCTCGGCTGAGGCCCCTTTTGGGTGAAAGTTTCTTCAAGCAGTGGTGCCTTCCATTTAGGTTCCCTGTCTTGTCCCTCCCGTATCATCTGTGTACTCTAGCTTTGGTATTGCATCCCATTAGTAATTAAGATGATCTGTGGACTCATCGTGTCTTAAAAAAGAAAAGAAAATTTATGCTTACCTGATAAATTTATTTCTTTTTTTTGACACGATGAGTCCACGGCCCACCCTTTTCTTTTTAACAGGTTGTGGGCTATTGTAAACTTCAGACACCTCTGCACCTTGGCTTTTCTTTTCTCTTCCTAACTTTGGTCGAATGACTGGAGTGGGAGGGAAGGGAGGAGCTATTTAACAGCTCTGCTATTGTGCACTTTGCCTCCTCCTGCTGACCAGGAGGTGAATATCCCATTAGTAATTAAGATGATCCGTGGACTCATCGTGTCAAAAAAGAAATACATTTTTCAGGTAAGCATACATTTTCATTTTATTTTGGTTTATTGTTTAGTTTTGTTATGTTTTAAAAATAAACCCAATGTTGTATGCAATTACCCCACAAAAGGTAACCACTAAACCTGTAATTGAAAGTTGAAGATTCAGCATAACTCTCATAATGTTAACATTGATCTGTTTGGGTCTTACCCACCCTTTCGCACATATATACAATGCACCGCCCTGCAAGGCGTAAAGATGTGGCATATGTATGATTGTATGCATTGTTGGATATAAATAAAAAAAATAAAAAAATTGGTGTTATTGCCCTCACACACTCTCATACTGGTCACTGGAAGTTCAACATGGCACCTCATGGCAAAGAACTCTCTGAGGATCTGAAAAAAAGAATTGTTGCTTTACATAAAGATGCCCTAAGCTATAAGAAGATTGCCAAGACCCTGAAACTGAGCTGCAGAACGTTGGGCAAGACCATACAGCGGTTTCACAGGACAGGTTCCGCTCAGAACAGCGCTCGCCATGGTCGAAGTTGAGTGCATATGCTTAGCGTCATATCCAGAGGTTGTCTTTGGAAAATAGACGTATGAGTGCTGCCAGCATTGCTGCAGAGGTTGAAGGGGTGGGGGGGTCAGCCTGTCAGTGCTCAGACCATACGCCGTACACTTCATCAAATTTGTCTGCTTGGCTTTTGTCCCAGAAGGAAGCCTCTTCTAAAGATGATGCACAAGAGAGCCTGCGAACAGTTTGCTGAAGACAAGCAGACTAAGAACATGGGTTACTGGAACCATGTCCTGTAGTCCGATGAGACCAAGATAAACTTATTTGGTTCAGATGGTGTCAAGCATGTATGACGGCCACCAGGTGAGGAGTACAAAGACAACTGTGTCTTGCCTACAGTCAAGCATGGTGGTGGTAGTGTCGTGGTCTGGGCCTACATGAGTGCTGCCGGCATTAGAGAGCTACAGTTAATTGAGGGAAGTATAATGCAAACTTGTACTGTGACTTACTGAAGTAGAGCATGATCCCCTCCATTCGGAGACTGGGTCTCAGGGCAGTATTCCAACTTAACAACCCCAAACACACCTCCAAGATGACCACTGCCTTGCTAAAGAAACTGAGGGTAAAGGTGATGGACTGGCCAAGCATGTCTCCAGACCTAAACCCTATTGAGCATCTGTGGGGCATCCTCGAACGGAAGGTGGGGGAGCGCAAGGTCTCTAACATCTACCAGCTTTGTGATGTCGTCATGTAGGAGTGGAAAAGGACTCCAGCGGCAACCTGGGAAACTTTGGTGAACTCCATGTGCAAATGGGTTAAGGCAGTGGTGGAAAATAATGGTGGCCACGCAAAATATTGACACTTTGGCCCAATTTGGACATTTCCACTTAGGGGTGTACTCACACTTGTTGCCAACGGTTTAGACATTAATGGCTGTGTGTTGGGTTATTTTGAGGGGACAGCAAATGTACACTGTTATACAGGCTGTACACTCACTACTTTACATTGTAGCAAAGTGTCATTTCTTCAGTGTTGTCACATGAAAAGATATAATAAAATATTTACAAAAATGTGAGGGGTGTACTCACTTTTGTGAGATAATTTATATGTCACTACATACAATTAATGTACTATTGCACTACATATAAAATTAAAAATATAAATACAGGGCTCAAAATTTAAACCCTAAGCTACTAGCCAGCCCAACATATTACTCACCACTTTTTATTTTTTTTAATTTTTTTTATTGAGGAAAAGAATAGAACCATACAAAGGCCCTCAACCCGTAAGGGCAAATTATAGTAGTATACAATAATATTCTTATACACAGCATTACAAATGGCAATATTATACGGCATAGATAGAAAGATACAAGTCAATAAATACAAATACCAAGAATCTATAAGCCTAAGATTATTCTAGTACAGGTAGCCCTCAGTTTACGCCGGGGTTAGGTTCCAGGAGGAATAGTTGTAAATCAAAACCGTTGTAAATTGAAACCCAGTTTATAATGTAAGTCAATGGGAAGTGAGGGAGTTAGGTTCCAGGCCCCTCTCAAAATTGTCATAATAACACCTAATACATTATTTTTAAAGCTTTGAAATGAAGACTTTAAATGCTAAACAGCATTATAAACCTAATAATATAGATTGTATCATCATCAAACTAAGTTTAATGAACAAAAACATTTGCTAAACATCACCTAATAAAATAATTACAAAACAGACTAAGTTTAATGAACAAAAACGTTTTTTTACTTGCATTTTTCTGCAATCAGTTCTCTGCATTGTTAGCATGTTAGATAATATTGGGTCTGCACCTATTCTATGCATTTCAATCTGCAGTGATTAATAAGCAGTTAGACACCCTCACCTCAAGCTGCTGGACAGGAAGATAATAGGGAAGTGCCTGCTAAATTTTGCTTGATAGATCTGGTCTGATCTCTGTACACAGATCAATTAAAGGCTGTTAAGTTGCATAACTTTGCTGCAAACAAGCGGACAGCTCCACCTACTGGCTATTTTAATTAGTACATTGCTTTCCAAAAGCTTTTCAATAGCAGTCACTAAAAAGGTTGTTATTTTGAAACGGCGTAAATTGAAGCGGCGTAAACCGAGGGCCACCTGTATTGTAATGCTAGCTATGTGGTTCATATGGGAAAAAAAAATGCAAACCTATTTTCAAATTAACAACATATAGGATCCCTTTTGGGCCCTTGTAACTTTAAATGCACATATACGTTTATACAGGAGCTCTAGAAATCCAAACAGGAAAGAAATAGTAAACTGAACCTGGGACACTGTGGAGCTCTCAATATATGCTAGGAAGAAATAAGTGGATTGCACAACAATAAAATTGATATACTTACTTGCAGAGGCCCACACCTGAGATCAGTATGCTATTGGAAGCTCAAACATATTACAGAACAAAAACAAGTTGTTGAGAAGCAGAAGACCTGGGTTAAGCTTTTGTAAAGCTGCAAACCCTGCAGGGCACACTTGTAGAAATTAATCAACCCATGCACATTTAGGCATTAGTGATTAAGTACAGGGAGGCAACCCTTAGTAGTATGAAGGGAGTAGCGATTAAAACAAGTTAACTCTACAGTTCTCAAGCCTAAAGCTATCATTCATAGAGGTAAATATGAGGATATAATTTCTTGAACAGATCATGTTAAAGAGACACTTCAAATAAACAGCCAACTAGATAAGTCTTATGCTAAGCTCAGGGTATAGGGGAATAACTCAATAGTAAACAATTCTAGTATGTAAATTATTACAGGTTCTACTACAAGGAACCCCAATATGTCAGTACTATAAAAAACAATGAGGGGTAACTAATGAATCTCCAACTAGAATATAGCCTAGTTTAATGGTTAAACATCAACTACAGTGTTGGATTTCTCGCTGTAACTACTTCTCGTGTGGTGTGCCACATATAAGAAAATATAATTAAAGCTGCCCCGGCCGCAGGCAGCTGGTATAACTATAAATCTACTAACAATATGTAATCTCATGGTAGTCCTTACATACATGCATATGTTAGAAGTTGCACATTTACATTTAAACCACAAATGAATGAAGACAGTAGTAACTTGAGTAGTTTAAAACAAAGCTTTTGGCTGTAACTGATCAGGGAAGTCCTTGTATAGCTGAAATCCACAGACTGTAGCTAGGACTCGGACCAAAAGCATCTTTAGGGGAAAAGATTGAGTGCCTGTTCCTCTTTCAAATGTGTATATGCTCTGTGTCTGGCAGCTAGCTGACAACTGCCCTACATCAAGCTATAATACTCCCAATAATGTGTACCAGTCTCTAAATATAGAGATAAACGATCATATCTCCGGAATGTAATTACATAAATCCTTCAATCAGCAGTAAATAAAGATGACTACTGTCCTGCCCAGGTTGGCTGCAAAAGGATAAATATAAATTAACCCACTCTGCATTTCTCCCGAGCCGTGAAGTTGTCTGCAGCACATCCTTTAACAAGCTCTAGGTCTGTGGGCCAGAAGAGGCCTGGGTCTTGTATAAAAAATATAGATTGAGGTTCCAAGCTGCGTAGAGGAGCCTTCTCTTTGAAACGCTCGCACAGATCTAGGGGGTAGCCCCGTAAGAGAGGATCTTGTTGTGCAGCATAGTCTTTTGTGCCGGTAGGAGTAGTCCCTGAAGTTTTCTCTGCAGTATTCCCTGAGGTGGTCAATAGTGGCTTCACAAAAGCAGAGGTCACAATAGTAAGTTCCATGGCTTCTAGTTTCTTTATGTTAGGGGTTGGCAGCTTCTGTATAGTTGCTTCCAAGCTGCGTGAAGGAGTCAGCTCTTTAACATGCTCAGACTCCTGATTGCTTTTCTTACTGTCCGGGTTAGCTGTCGGAACCTCTGCAAGTACTACATCTTCTACTGAGCCACCAAGCCAGACCTCAGGTTCCATCTGAGCTAAAAAATGTCTCCACACAATCTCCAACCGCTGGGCTTACTTGTGCGTTCCGGTGCTCCATAGTATCGCAGCTCTCCATGGTTCTCGCGGATCTCCGTGAGATTTGTGCGCCCACCATAAATATGGAGTGG
>NC_069505.1:440814641-440904641 GCF_027579735.1 Bombina bombina | reverse complement strand
CGGCTACATATCTTTCTTTTTGGCTGAAGAGTATCTTATGTTTTGTATATGAAACTGCTAGACAACAGCCTCCTGAGAGAGGGACGGCTCATTCCACTAGGGCTGTTGCTTCCGTTCGAAAATGAAGCTTCTGTGGAACAGATTTGCAAGGCTGCAACTTTGTCCTTTTCTTCTCATTTTTTCAAGGTTCTACAAATTTGATACTTTTGCCTTGGTTGAGGCTATTTTTGGGAGAAAGGTTCTTCAAGCAGTGGTGCCTTCTGTTTAGGTTCCCTGTCTTGTCCCTCCCGTATCATCTGTGTACTCTAGCTTGGGTATTGAATCCCATTAGTAATTAAGATGATCCGTGGACTCATCGTGTCTTAAAAAAGAAAAGAAAATGTATGCTTACCTGATAAATGTATTTCTTTTTTGAGACGATGAGTCCACGGCCCGCCCTGTTCTTGTAGACAGGTTGTGGGTTATGTAAACTTCAGACACCTCTGCACCTTAGCTTTTCCTTTCTCTTCCTAACTTCGGTCGAATGACTGGAGTGGGAGGGAAGGGAGGAGCTATATATACAGCTCTGCTGTGGTGCTCTTTGCCTCCTCCTGCTGACCAGGAGGTGAATATCCCATTAATAATTAAGATGATCCGTGGACTCATCGTGTCAAAAAATCAGGTAAGCATACATTTTCTTTTTTTCATTAAATTTTCACGGGCAAAATTAGGCTTGCTGGGAGCAAAATGCTGATGTTTGTTGCGTCATTCTTGGTGCAAGAATTTTTTGGCGTGAAGGTACGTCTGGTGACGCAAGTTCGTCATTTCCGGCGTCTTAGTTGACGCCGAGTTCCTTGCACAAGGTTGCATCTGCAATGACGCGAGTGTGTCATTTCCAGGTGTTGTTGGCGCCAAAAAAAATAATTTTCCATTGTGCGTCATACTTGGCGCCAAATAATTTCATTATTTAAAACCCCATGCCTATGTGCCTCTTGCCTTTTTCTATGTCAGAGGGCTATGCTGTTTGCATATTTTTTCCCATTCCTGAAACTGCCATATAAGGAAATTTGATAATTTTGCTTTATATGTTGTTTTTTCTCTTACATTTGCAAGATGTCTCAATCTGATCCTGTCTCAATAACCACTGTTGGAACCCTGCTGCCTGATAACAGTTCTACCAAAACTAAGTGTATCTGTTGTAAACTTGTGTAGATTATATCTCCAGCTGTGGTATGTAATAGTTGTCATGATAAGCTTTTACATGCAGAGAATGTATCCATCAGTAATAGTACAATGCCTGTTGTTCCTTCAACATCTAGTGTACATGATATCCCTGTGAATATAAAAGATTTTATTGCTGATGCGATTCAGAAGGCTTTGTCTGCTATCCTGCCTTCTAATAAACGTAAAAGGTCTTTTAAAACTTCTCATAAAGTTGATGAAATTTCAAATGACCAACAACATACTGAATTATCCTCCTCTGATGAGGATCTATCTGATTCAGAAGATCCTACCTCTGATATTGACACTGACAAATCTACTTATTTATTTAAAATGGAGTATATTCGTTCCTTATTAAGAGGTGTTGATTACGTTGGATATTGAGGAAACTAGTCCTCTTGATATTAAAACTAGTAAACGTTTAAATTCTGTTTATAATCCTCCTGTGGTTACTCCAGAGGTTTTTGCAGTTCCTTATGCTATTTCTGATATGCTTTCTAAGGAATGGAATAGGCCTGATGCTTCTTTTATCCCTTCTTCAAGGTTTAAAAAATTGTATCCTTTGCCAGCAGTTAATTTGGAGTTTTGGGTAAAGATCCCCAGAGTTGATGGGGCTATTTCTATTCTTGCCAATTGTACTACTATTCCTATGGAAGATAGTATTTCCTTTAAGGACTCTTTATATAGGAAACTTGAATCTTATCTAAGGAAAGCTTATTTATTTTCAAGCTATCTTCTCAGGCCTGTCATTTCTATGGCTGATGTTTCAGCTGCATCAACTTTTTTTGGTTGTAAAGTTTAGCGCAACAGGAAACGGTTCCTGATTTGTCTAGCATTGTTCACTTGCTTCAACATGCTAATCATTTTATCTGTGATGCCATTTTTGATATCATCAAAATTGATGTTAAATCTATGTCTTTAGCTATTTTAGCTAGAAGAGCTTTGTGGCTCAAATCTTGGAATGATGACATGGTATCTGAGTCTAGATTACTATCTCTTTCTTTCCAAGGTAATAATTTATTTGGTTCTCAGTTGGATTCGATTATTTCAACTGTCACTGGGGGGAAAGGAGTTTTTTGCCTCAGGATAAAAGGGTAAATTTAAAGCTTCTAACCGTTTTTGTTCCTTTCGACAAAATAAGGAACAGAAACCCAATCCTTCCCCCAAAGAATCTGGTTCCAATTGGAAACCTTCAAGTTGGAATAAATCCAAGTCGTTTAAGAAATCAAAGCCAGCCCCCAAGTCTGCATGAAGGTGCGGCCCTAATTCCAGTTCAGCTGGTAGGGGGGCAGATTAAGATTCTTCCAAAGCATTTGGGCAGATCAATGGATTTAGAGTATTGTCTCTCAAGGGTACCAAATAGGATTCAGAGTAAGACCTCTTGTGAGAAGACTTTTTCTCTCATGCATCCCAGCAAATTCAGTAAAGGCTCAGGCTTTTCTGAAGTGTGTTTCAGACCTTGAGCTTTCAGGGTTAATCATACCAGTTCCGTTTCAGGAACAGGGTCTGGGGTTTTATTCACATCTATTCATTGTCCCAAAGAAAGAAAATTCATTCAGGCCAGTTCTGGATCTGAAAAGTTTGAATCGTTTTGTAAGAGTGCCAACTTTCAAAATGGTGACTATAAGGATTATTCTGCTTTTTGTTCAGCAAGGTCATTATATGTCCACGATAGACTTACAGGATGCATATCTTCATATTCCGATTCATCCAGACCACTATCAGTTTCTGATATTCTCTTTTCTAGACAAGCATTACCAATTTGTCGCTCTTCCATTTGGCCTAGCGACAGCTCCAAGAATCTTTTCAAAGGTTCTCTGTGCCCTACTCTCTGTAATCAGAGAACGGGGTATTGCGGTGTTTCCTTATTTGGAAGATATCTTGGTACTAGCTCAGTCTTTACATTCTGCAGAATCTCACACGAATCAACTAGTCTTGTTTCTTCAAAGACATGGTTGGAGGATCAATTTACCAAAAAGTTCCTTGATTCCTCAGACAAGGGTCACCTTTTTAGGTTTCCAGATAGATTCAGTGTCCATGACTCATTTTCTAACAGACAAGGGACGATTAAAATTGGTTTCAGCTTGTTGGAACCTTCAGTCTCAGTCATTCCCTTCAGTAGCTATGTGCATGGAAGTTTTAGGTCTCATGACTGCAGCAGATCCCCTTTGCTCATTTTCATATGAGACTTCGCCAGCTTTGTATGCTGATGTTATATTATAACCATTAACAATGGTGCAGGGATTATACAAAGATATCACAATTAATATCCTTAAATCCCAATGTTCGACTCTCTCTGACTTGGTGGTTAGATCACCATTGTATAGTTCAAGGGGCCTCTTTTGTTTGTCCAACCTGGACTGTGATCACAACAGTTGCAAGTCTTTCAGGTTGGGGAGCTGTCTGGGGATCTCTGACAGCACAAGGGGTTTGGAAATCTCAAGAGGCGAGGTTACCAATCAATATTTTAGAACTCTGTGCTATTTTCAGGGCTCTTCAGGTTTGGCCTCTGTTGAAGAGAGAACCACTCATTTGTTTTCTGACAGACAATATCACAACTGTGGCATATGTCAATCATCAGGGTGGGACTCAGTCCCCAAGCTATGAAAGAAGTATCTCGGATACTTTCTTGGGCGGAATCCAGCTCCTGTCTAATTTCTGCGGTTCATATCCCAGGTGTAGACAATTGGGAGGCGGATTATCTCAGCCGTCAGACTTTACATCCGGGGGAGTGGTCACTCCATCCAGATGGGTTTTTTCAGATTGTTCAGATGTGGGGTCTTACAGAAATAGATCTTATGGCTTCCCATCTAAACAAGAAACTTCCCAGGTACCTGTCCAGGGATCCTCAGGTGGAGGCGGTGGATGCGTTAGCAGTTCCTTGGTGTTACCAACCTGCTTATATCTTCCCGCCTCTAGTTCTTCTTCCAAGAGTGACTTCCAAGATCATCATGGAACAATTGTTTGTGTTGCTGGTATCTCCAACATGGCCTCACAGGTTTTGTTATGCGGATCTTGTTCGGATGTCCAGTTGCCAACCTTGGCCACTTCCTTTAAGACCAGACCTTCTGTCTCAAGGCCAGTTTTTCCATCAAGATCTCAAATCATTAAATTTGAAGGTATGGAAATTGAACGCCTAGTGCTTAGTCATAGAGGTTTCTCTGACTCAGTGATTAATACTATGTTACAGGCTTGTAAATCTGTTTCTAGGAAGATTTATTATCGAGTTTGGAAGACTTATATTTCATGGTGTTCTCATAAATTCTCCTGGCATTCTCTTAGAATTCCTAGAATTTTACAGTTTCTTCAGGATGGTTTTGATAAAGGTTTGTCTGCAAGTTCCTTGAAGGGACAAATCTCCACTCTCTCTGTTTTATTTCACAGAAACATTGCTAAGCTTCCTGATATTCACTGTTTTGTTCCGGCTTTGGTTCGTATCAAGCCAGTCATTAAATCAATCTCTCCTTCTTGGAGTCTTAATTTGGTTTTGAAGGCTTTACAGGCTCCTCCGTTTGAGCCTATGCATTCTTTGGATATTAAACTACTTTCTTGGCAAGTGTTGTTTCTTTTGGTTATCTCTTCTGCTAGAAGAGTTTCTGAATTATCTGCTCTTTCTTGTGAATCTCCTTTTCTGATTTTCCATCAGTATAAGGCAGTTTTGCGGACTTCATTTAAATTTCTACCTAAGGTTGTGAATTCTAACATTTAATAGATAAATTGTTGTTCTTTCTTTGTGTCCTAATCCTAAGAATACTCTTGAAAGATCTCTACATTCTTTGGATGTTGTAAGAGCTTTGAAATATTATGTTGAAGCTACTAAAGATTTCAGGAAGACTTCTAGTCCATTTGTTGTCTTTTCTGGTTCTAGGAAAGGTCAGAAAGCATCTGCCATTTCCTTGGCATCTTGGTTAAAGCTTTTGATTCATCAAGCTTATTTAATAAATTTTATTTAATAAAATGTTAAACATCAAGAAAGCTATGAAATCAATGAAATATAAGGATAATTTGAATAAACAAGAGAGAAGGGCTTTAGAATCGTTATCTAAAAATACCAATCTCATTTTCAGGCAAGCAGACAAGGGTGGGGGATTGGTGATACAAAATAGGACGGAGTATTTAAAGGAGGCCTTTACACTACTAAATTGCAAAGATACTTATAAGAAATTAGCTGTAAATCCTATTGATAAATACAATAAGGAATTACTAATATTACTAAATAAGGCCAAAAGTGAACAGATCCTAAATGAGGATGAATTTCGGTTCATCTTCGCACCAAATCCCAGAACCCCAATCTTCTACCATTTGCCTAAAATCCACAAGGACCCAGTGAATCCTCCGGGGAGACCCATCATCTCTGGAATCGATTCTGTGACTGACCATCTTTCTAAATATATTGATGGTTATTTACAACCCATGGTGAAAAATATAAAAACTTATGTTAGAGACACAATGGATGTCATAACAAATTTAAGGGTACCCCGTGGAGTCCTGGGTCCTTGTGGATTTCCTGTGACGTATCAGCACTTTATACCTCAATTCCCCATCAAAAAGGTATTAAAGCTGTAGCCTCACATTGTGCAAAGAGTAATATGATGGAGAAGCATACTGCATTCATCATAAAAGGAATCCAGTTTATTTTAGAACATAATTGTTTCCTATTTGAGAATCAATTTTATAAACAAATAGAGGGAACGGCCATGGGTACCACCATGGCCCCCTCATATGCTAACATTTATATGGGGGAATTCGAGGAACAACATATATGGTCCAATAATCCCTATTTGAGACACATAAAAAAAATATTATAGATTTAGAGACAATCTATTTATTTGGGAAGGGGACACCTTTAAAATTTGTTGAACATCTAAATTGTAATACATTCAATCTGAAATTTACTAAAGTAATATCCAAAAACAGCATTAACTTTTTAGATCTAACACTATATATTGGCAATTCAAATAAAATTAGTGTAAGAAACTTCAGAAAATTTCTCTTGTTAAGTGTATCCAGTCCACGGATCATCCATTACTTGTGGGATATTCTCCTTCCCAACAGGAAGTTGCAAGAGGATAACCCACAGCAGAGCTGCTACATAGCTCCTCCCCTAACTGCCATATCCAGTCATTCTCTTGCAACTCTCAACAAAGATGGAGGTAGTAAGAGGAGAGTGGTGTATTATAGTTAGTTTCTTTCTTCAATCAAAAGTTTATTATTTTTAAATGGTACCGGAGTGTACTATTTCATCTCAGGCAGCATTTAGAAGAAGAATCTGCCTGCGTTTTCTATATTCTTAGCAGAAGTAACTAAGATCCACTGCCGTTCTCACATATGTCTGAGGGGTGATGTAACTTCAGAGGGGGAATGGCGTGCAGGTTATCCTGCAATAAGGTATGTGCAGTTATATATATATTTTTTTTAAATGTAAGTTAAGCCTAAATACAGTGATTTAATAGCAACTGGTATCAGGCTTATTACCAGAGATACATACTCTTATAAAAGTGCAATATAAAACGTTTGCTGGCATGTTTAATCGTTTTTATATATGCTTGGTGATAAAACTTATTGGGGCCTAGTTTTTTTCCACATGGTTGGCTTGATTTTTGCCTAGAAACAGTTTCCTGAGGCTTTCCACTGTTGTAATATGAGTGGGAGGGGCCTATTTTAGCTCTTTTCTGCGCAGCTAAAATTACAGACAGAGACATTCAGTTTGCCTCAGCAGTTCCCTGCATGATATAGGACATCTCTGAAGGGCTAAAAAGGCTTCAAAAGTCGTGTTTGAGGAAGGTAAGAGCCACAGGAGAGCTGTGGCAGTTGTTGTGACTGTTTTTAAAAACGTTTTTTTCATTGTTATTCCGTTTTTGGTATTAAGGGGTTAATCATCCATTTGCATGTGGGTGCAATGCTCTGCTAACTTGTTACAGACACTGTAAAAATTTCGTTAGTGTAACTGCCTTTTTCACTGTTATTTCTAATTTTGACAAAATATTTTATATTGCTTGTTAACTTGGTTTAAAGTGTTTTCCAAGCTTGCTAGTCTCATTGCTAGTCTGTACAAACATGTCTGACACACAGAAACTACTTATTCATTATGTTTAAAAGCCATGGTGGAGCCCCATAGGAGAATGTGTACTAAATGTATTGATTTCACCTTAAACAGTAAAGATCAGTCTTTATCTATAAAAGAATTGTCACCAGAGGGTTCTGTCGAGGGGGAAGTTATGCCGACAAACTCTCCCCACGTGTCGGACCCTTTACCTCCCGCTCAAGGGACGCACGCTAATATGGCGCCAAGTACATCAGGGACGCCCATAGCGATTACTTTGCAGGACATGGCTGCTATCATGGATAATACCCTGTCAGCGGTATTAGCCAGATTGCCTGAACTTAGGGGCAAGCGCGATAGCTCTGGGGTTAGACGAGATACAGAGCGCGTAGATGCTGTAAGAGCCATGTCTGATACTGCGTCACAATATGCAGAACCTGAGGACGGAGAGCTTCAGTCTGTGGGTGACATCTCTGACTCTGGGAAACCTGATTCAGATATTTCTAATTTTAAATTTAAGCTTGAGAACCTCCGTGCATTGCTTGGGGAGGTGTTAGCTGCTCTGAATGACTGTGACACAATTGCAGTGCCAGAGAAATTGTGTAGACTGGATAAATACTATGCAGTGCCGGTGTGTACTGACGTTTTTCCAATACCTAAAAGGTTTACAGAAATCATTAATAAGGAGTGGGATAGACCCGGTGTGCCGTTTTCCCCCCCTCCTATTTTTTAGAAAAATGTTTCCAATAGACGCCGCTACACAGGACTTATGGCAGACGGTCCCTAAGGTGGAGGGAGCAGTTTCTATTTTAGCAAAGCGTACCACTATCCCGGTTGAGGACATTTGTGCTTTTTCAGATCCAATGGATAAAAAATTAGAGGGTTACCTTAAGAAAATGTTTATTCAACAAGGTTTTATTTTACAGCCCCTTGCATGCATTGCGCCTGTCACTGCTGCGGCAGCATTCTGGTTTGAGGCCCTGGAAGAGGCCATCCATACAGCTCCATTGACTGAAATCATTAACAAGCTTAGAACACTTAAGCTAGCTAACTCATTTATTTCTGATGCCATTGTTCATTTGACTAAACTAACGGCTAAGAATTCCGGATTCGCCATCCAGGCGCGTAGGGCGCTATGGCTTAAATCCTGGTCAGCTGACGTGACTTCAAAGTCTAAATTACTCAACAGTCCTTTCAAGGGGCAGACCTTATTCGGGCCTGGTTTGAAAGAAATTATTGCTGACATTACTGGAGGTAAGGGTCATACCCTTCCTCAAGACAGGGCCAAATCAAGGGCCAAACAGTCAAATTTTCGTGCCTTTCGAAATTTCAAGGCAGGTGCAGCATCAACTTCCTCTGCTTCAAAACAAGAGGGAACTTTTGCTCAATCCAAGCAGGCCTGGAAATCTAACCAGTCCTGGAACAAGGGCAAGCAGGCCAGAAAGCCTGCTGCTGCCTCCAAGACAGCATGAAGGAATGACCCCCTATCCGGCAACTGATCTAGTAGGGGGCAGACTTTCTGTCTTCGCCCAGGTGTGGGCAAGAGATGTTCAGGATCCCTGGGCGTTGGAGATCATATCTCAGGGATATCTTCTGGACTTCAAAGCTTCTCCTCCACAAGGGAGATTTCACCTTTCAAGATTATCTGCAAACCAGATAAAGAAAGAGGCATTCCTACGCTTCATGCAAGACCTTCTAGTAATGGGAGTGATCCATCCAGTTCCGCAGACGGAACAAGGACAGGGTTTTTACTCAAATCTGTTTGTGGTTCCCAAAAAAGAGGGAACCTTCAGACCAATTTTGGATCTAAAGATCTTAAACAAATTCCTCAGAGTTCCATCATTCAAGATGGAAACTATTCGGACCATCTTACCCATGATCCAAGAGGGTCAGTACATGACCACAGTGGACTTAAAGGATGCCTACCTTCACATTCCGATTCACAAGAATCATCATCGGTTCCTAAGGTTTGCCTTTCTAGACAGGCATTACCAATTTGTAGCTCTTCCCTTCGGGTTGGCTACAGCCCCGAGAATTTTTACAAAGGTTCTGGGCTCCCTTCTGGCGGTTCTAAGACCGCGAGGCATAGCGTTGGCTCCTTATCTAGACGACATCCTGATACAGGCGTCAAGCTTTCAAATTGCCAAGTCTCATACAGAGATAGTTCTGGCATTTCTGAGGTCGCATGGGTGGAAAGTGAACGTGGAAAAGAGTTCTCTATCACCACTCACAAGAGTCACCTTTCTAGGGACTCTTATAGAGATGAAAATTTACCTGACGGAGTCCAGGTTATCAAAACTCCTAAATGCTTGCCGTGTTCTAAACTCCATTCCGCGCCCTACGGTGGCTCAGTGCATGGAAGTAATGGTAGCAGCGATGGACATAGTGCCATTTGCGTGCCTGCATCTCAGACCGCTGCAATTATGCATGCTCAGTCAGTGGAATGGGGATTACACAGATTTGTCCCCTCTACTAAATCTGGATGAGGAAACCAGAGATTCTCTTCTCTGGTGGTTATCTCGGGTCCACCTGTCCAAGGGTATGAACTTTCGCAGACTGGATTGGACGATTGTTACAACAGATGCCATCCTTCTAGGTTGTGGTGCAGTCTCGAACTCCCTGAAGGCTTCAGGGTTTATGGACTCAGGAGGAGAAACTCCTCCCAATAAATATTCTGGAGTTAAGAGCAATATTCAATGCTCTTCTAGCTTGGCCTCAGTTAGCAACACTGAGGTTCATCAGATTTCAGCCGGACAACATCACGACTGTGGCTTACATCAACCATCAAGGGGGAACCAGGAGTTCACTAACGATGTCAGAAGTCTCCAAGATAATTCGCTGGGCAGAGACTCACTCTTGCCACCTATCAGCGATCCATATCCCGGGCGTAGAGAACTGGGAGGCGGATTTTCTAAGTCGTCAGACTTTTCATCCGGGGGAGTGGGAGCTCCATCCGGAGGTGTTTGCTCAATTGGTCTATCGTTGGGGCAAACCAGAACTGGATCTCATGGCGTATCGCCAGAACGCCAAGCTTCCTTGTTACGGATCCAGGTCCAGGGACCCAGAAGCGACGCTGATAGATGTTCTAGCAGCTCCTTGGTTCTTCAACCTGGCTTATGTGTTTCCACCGTTTCCTCTGCTCCCTCGACTGATTGCCAAAATCAGACAGGAGAGAGCATCAGTGATTATGATAGCGCCTGCGTGGCCACGCAGGACCTGGTATGCAGATCTGGTGGACATGTCATCCTTTCCACCATGGACTCTGCCTCTGAGACAAGACCTCCTAATACAAGGTCCTTTCAATCATCCAAATCTAATTTCTCTGAGACTGACTGCATGGAGATTAAATGCTTGATCCTATCAAAGCGTGGCTTCTCCGAGTCAATCATTAATACCTTAATACAGGCACGAAAGCCTGTCACCAGGAAAATCTACCACAAGATATGAAGTAAATATCTTCATTGGTGTGAATCCAAGAATTACTCATGGAGTAGGGTTAGGATTCCTAGGATATTGTCCTTTCTCCAAGAGGGTTTGGACAAAGGATTATCAGCTAGTTCTTTAAAGGGACAGATTTCTGCTCTGTCTATTCTTTTACACAAGCGTCTGGCCGAAGTTCCAGACGTTCAGGCATTTTGTCAGGCTTTAGTTAGGATTAAGCCTGTGTTTAAACCTGTTGCTCCTCCATGGAGCTTAAACTTGGTTCTTAAAGTTCTTCAAGGGGTTCCGTTTGAACCCCTTCATTCTATTGATATCAAACTTTTATCATGGAAAGTTCTGTTTCTGATGGCTATTTCCTTGGCTCGAAGAGTCTCTGAGTTATCTGCCTTACATTGTGATTCTCCTTATCTGATCTTTCATTCAGATAAAGTAGTTCTGCGTACAAAACCTGGGTTTTTACCCAAGGTAGTTTCTAACAAGAATATCAATCAAGAGATTGTTGTTCCATCATTGTGTCCTAATCCTTCTTCAAAGAAGGAACGTCTTTTGCATAATCTAGACGTAGTCCGTGCCTTGAAGTTTTACTTACAAGCTACTAAAGATTTTCGTCAAACATCTAACCTGTTTGTTGTTTTCTCTGGACAGAGGAGAGGTCAAAAGGCCTCGGCAACCTCTTTCTTTTTGGCTTCGGAGTATAATCCGTTTAGCCTTTGAGACTGTTGGACAGCAGCCTCCTGAAAAGATTACAGCTCATTCTACTAGAGATGTGGCTTCCACCTGGGCCTTTAAAAATGAGGCCTCTGGTGAACAGATTTGCAAGGCTGCGACTTGGTCTTTGCTTCATACCTTTTCAAAATTTTACAAATTTGACACTTTTGCTTCTTCGGAGGCTGTTTTTGGGAGAAAGGTTCTACAGGCAGTGGTTCCTTCCGTTTAAGTTCCTGCCTTGTCCCTCCCATCATCCGTGTACTTTAGCTTTGGTATTGGTATCCCACAAGTAATGGATGATCCGTGGACTGGATACACTTAACAAGAGAAAACATAATTTATGCTTACCTGATAAATTTATTTCTCTTGTAGTGTATCCAGTCCACGGCCCGCCCTGTCCTTTTAAGGCAGGTCTAAATTTCAATTAAACTACAGTCACCACTGCACCCTATGGTTTCTCCTTTCTCGGCTTGTTTCGGTCGAATGACTGGATATGGCAGTTAGGGGAGGAGCTATGTAGCAGCTCTGCTGTGGGTGATCCTCTTGCAACTTCCTGTTGGAAGGAGAATATCCCACAAGTAATGGATGATCCGTGGACTGGATACACTACAAGAGAAATACATTTATCAGGTAAGCATAAATTATGTTTTTCTAAGTGCAAACAGTGGACATTTAATGAGGTGGATTCAGAATGTACCACTAGGGCAATATCAACGCCTCAAAAGAAACTGCACTGAAGAATCCGATTATATCAAGGAGGCAGATATTCTGACAAATAAGTTCAAGGATAAGGGTTATAAAGAAGAATGGCTTGAGAAAGCGAAAAATAAAACTGATTCAATATCTCGTGAACATTTATTAATCCCTAAATCCAAAAGAAACAATATGTCATCACAAAAGAACACAATGTTCGAAAATGAACCACTGTTTATTACAACTTACTCTGAGGGTTCAAATCAGATCCGTAGGATTTTGTAACAAGATCCAATTTTGTGCCCATTATTGGGAGATAAACCAAAAATTGTGTTTAGAAAGAACAAAGATCTGAAACACTTTCTAGCACCCTCAAGGTTAAAAGATGTTTAGATAACAGCTCAAAAATCAAATTGGTTAACCCCGAAACAGGGTATGTTTAAATGTAAAAAAAAGGATTGCAGCATGTGTCCGCATGTATTGCAATCTAATTAATTCTCGAATACAATGGGTGATATTAGCTATAATATGAAATTTAGATGTACATGTGAGTCAACCTATGTGGTTTACCAGCTTATTTGTCCATGTAATACATTTTTTTTTGGGAAGAACCAAAAGAAAAAGAAAAACGAGGTTTTGGGAACATAAAAATATTATTATAAAAGGAGTTATAAAGCATAGTGTAGTGGATCATTTTAGGGATTATCACTTCAGTAACCCGGCAGGCTTAAAAACCAAGGTGATAGATTGGGTTCCCCACAAGATAGAGGGAACAAATCGTCTCACCAAACTAAGGAGGAGGGAGACTTTTTGGATCACAGAGCTAAAAAGTCTCCATCAAATGGGACTAAATATTGATTTGGATTTGGCTGCCTTTTCCTGAATAGAAGAGTATATTATCCTAAACAGTGCTTGTATAAATAGGTCACGATTATAATACTTAGTATGTAATAATGTATTTGGAGTAAAATATTTTTAGTAAGCAGTAAATATAACGGATTTGAAGAACAAATGTGTCCGCAATGGAGAGTTACTATTAGTATTATTACAACAATTAGAGCTTTTAGAACCAAGTATATATATATATATATATATATATATATATATATATATATATATATATATATATAAATATCCCTTTATTTTACATTGCATTAAATTAAACAATAACGATATATTCATTGGGTAATATAAACATATATTTATTCCACTATAAAATGCATATATGTATTTCTTTCATGTAATTAGCAAGAGTCCATGAGCTAGTGACGTATGGGATATACATTCCTACCAGGAGGGGCAAAGTTTCCCAAACCTTAAAATGCCTATAAATACACCCCTCACCACACCCACAATTCAGTTTTTACAAACTTTGCCTCCGATGGAGGTGGTGAAGTAAGTTTGTGCTAGATTCTACGTTGATATGCGCTCCGCAGCAAGTTGGAGCCCGGTTTTCCTCTCAGCGTGCAGTGAATGTCAGAGGGATGTGAGGAGAGTATTGCCTATTTGAATGCAGTGATCTCCTTCTAAGGGGTCTATTTCATAGGTTCTCTGTTATCGGTCGTAGAGATTCATCTCTTACCTCCCTTTTCAGATCGACAATATACTCTTATATATACCATTACCTCTGCTGATTCTCGTTTCAGTACTGGTTTGGCTATCTGCTATATGTAGATGAGTGTCCTGGGGTAAGTAAGTCTTATTTTCTGTGACACTCCTAGCTATGGTTGGGCACTTTGTTTATAAAGTTCTAAATATATGTATTCAAACATTTATTTGCCTTGACTCAGAATGTTCAACTTTCCTTATTTTTCAGACAGTCAGTTTCATATTTGGGATAATGCATTTTAATTTAACATTTTTTACCTTAAAATTTGACTTTTTCCCTGTGGGCTGTTAGGCTCGCGGGGGCTGAAAATGCTTCATTTTATTGCGTCATTCTTGGTGCGGACTTTTTTGGCGCAAAAATTCTATTTCCGTTTCCGGCGTCATACGTGTCGCCGGAAGTTGCGTCATTCTTTGACGTTATTTTGCGCCAAAAATGTCGGCGTTCCGGATGTGGCGTCATTTTTGGCGCCAAAAAGCATTTAGGCGCCAAATAATGTGGGCGTCTTATTTGGCGCGAAAAAATATGGGCGTCACTTTTGTCTCCACTTTATTTAAGTCTCATTTTTTATTGCTTCTGGTTGCTAGAAGCTTGTTCTTTGGCATTTTTTCCCATTCCTGAAACTGTCATTTAAGGAATTTGATCAATTTTGCTTTATATGTTGTTTTTTTCTTTTACATATTGCAAGATGTTCCACGTTGCAACTGAGTCAGAAGTTACTTCAGGAAAGTCACTGCACAGTGCTGGAGCTACCAAGCTAAGTGTATCTGCTATAAACTTTTGGTATCTGTTTCTCCAGCTGTTATTTGTATTGCATGTCATGTCAAACTTATTAATGCAGATAAAATTTCCTTTAGTACTGTTGCATTACCTGTTGCTGTTCCGTCAACATCTAATTTTCAGAGTGTTCCTGATAACATAAGAGATTTTATTTTTTAAATCCATTAAGAAGGCTATGTCTGTTATTTCTCCTTCTAGTATACATAAAAGTCTTTTAAAACTTCTCTTTTTTCAGATGAATTTTTAAATGAACATCATCATTCTGATACTGATAATGGTTCTTCTGGTTCAGAGGTTTCTGTCTCAGAGGTTGATGCTGATAAATCTTTGTATTTGTTCAAGATGGAATTTATTCGTTCTTTACTTAAAGAAGTGTTATTTGCATTAGAAATAGAGGATTCTGGTCCTCTTGATTCTAAATGTAAACGTTTAAATAAGGTTTTTAAATCTCCTGTAGTTATTCCAGAAGTGTTTTATCTCCCTGATGCTATTTCTGAAGTAATTTCCAGGGAATGGAATAATTTGGGTAATTTATTTACTCCTTCTAGACGTTTAAGCAAATTATATCCTGTGCCATCTGACAGATTAGAGTTTTTTGAGACAAAAATCCCTAAGGTTATGGGGCTATCTCTACTCCTGCTAATGTACTACTATTCCTACGGCAGATAGTACTTCATTTAAGGATCCTTTAGATAGGAAAATTGAATCCTTTCTAAGAAAAGCTTACTTATGTTCAGGTAATCTTCTTAGACCTGCTATATTTTTAGCGGATGTTGCTGCAGCTTCAACTTTTTGATTAGAAGCTTTAGAGCAACAAGTAACAGATCATAATTTTATAGCATTATTATTATTCTATAACATGCTAATAATTTTATTGGTGATACCATCTTTTGATATCATTAGAGTTGATGTCAGGTATATGTCTCTAGCTATTTTAGCTAGAGAAGCTTTATGGATTAAACTTGGAATGCTGACATGTCTTCTAAGTCATCTTTGCTTTCCCTTTCTTTCCAGGGTAAATAATCATTTTAGTTCCTTTCCTTACAAGGAACAAAAGCCTGATCCTTC
Source organism: Bombina bombina (assembly GCF_027579735.1). Classification (NCBI taxonomy): domain Eukaryota; kingdom Metazoa; phylum Chordata; class Amphibia; order Anura; family Bombinatoridae; genus Bombina; species Bombina bombina. The sequence goes on along the minus strand of NC_069505.1, from coordinate 440,889,102 downwards.
ATCCTCAGGAGCGGTATCAGTTTGGAAACTATTTCCAGTTTGGAATATATCCAAGCCTTATAGAAACCTATAGCCAGCTCCTAAGTACCTATGAAGGTGCGGCCCTTATTCCAGCTCAGCTGGTATGGGGCAGATTACGTTTTCTTCAAAGAAATTTGGATCAATTCCGTTCTTAATCTCTGGTTTCAGAAACATTGTTTCAGAAAGGTACAGAATTGGCTTCAAGTTAAGGCCTCCTGCTAAGAGATTCTTTTCTTTCCCGTGTCCCAGTTAACACAGCAAAGGCTCAGCATTTCTGTAATGTGTTTCAGATCTAGAGTTGGCTGGAGTATTTATGCCAGTTCCAGTTCTGGAACAGGGGCTGGGGTTTTATTTTATCTCTTCATTTGTACCAAAGAAGGTCAATTCCTTCAGACCAGTTCCGGATCTGTCATTATTGAATCGTTATGTTAGGATACCAACATTCAAGATGGTTACTGTAGGACTATCCTGCCTTTTGTTTAGCAAGGGCATTATATGTCTACAATAGATTTACAGGATGTGTATCTGCATATTCCGATTCATCCAGATCACTTTTAGTGTCTGAGATTCTCTTTTTAGACAAGCATTACCAGTTTTGTGGCTCTACCGTTTGGCCTAGCCTCAGTTCCAAGAATTTTTTTCAAAGGTTCTCGGTGCCCCTTTTTTCTGTAATCAGAGAATAGGGTTTTGGTATTTCCTTATTTGGACGATATCTTGGTACTTGCTCAGTCTTCTCATTTTCGAAGAATCTCATACGAATCGACTTGTGTTGTTTCTTCAATTTCATGGTTGGAGGATCAATTTACCATTCAGTTCATTGATTCCTCAGACAAGGGTAACCTTTTTAGGTTTCTAGATAAATTCAGTGTCTATGACTCTGTCCTTGTCAGACAAGAGAAGTTTAACATTGATATCAGCTTGTCAAAACCTTCAGTCACAATCATTCCCTTTGGTAGCCTTATGCATGGAAATGTTGGGTCTTAGGACTGCCGCATCAGATGCGATCTCCTTTGCTCGTTTTCACATGCGACCTCTTCAGCTCTGTATGCTGACCCAATGGTGCAGGGATTACTCAAAGATATCTCAATTAATATCTTTAAACCGATTTTACAACACTCTGACATGGTGGACAGATCACCATCGTTTAGTTCAGGGGGCTTCTTTGTTCTTCCGACCTGGACTATAATCTCAACAGATGCAAGTCTTACAGGTTGGGGAGCTGTGTGGGGGTATCTGACGGCACAAGGGGTTTGGGAATCTCAGGAGGTGAGATTTCCGATCAATATTTTGGAACTCCGTGCAATTTTCAGAGCTCTTCAGTCTTGGCCTCTTCTGAGAGAGAGTTGTTCATTTGTTTTCAGATAGACAATGTCACAACTGTGGCATACATCAATCATCAAGGAGGGACTCACAGTCCTCTGGCTATGAAAGAAGTATCTCGAATTTTGGTTTGGGCGGAATCCAGCTCCTGTCTAATCTCTGCGGTTCATATCCCAGGTATGGACAATTGGAAAGCGGATTATCTCAGTCACCAAACGTTGCATCCGGGCGAATGGTCTCTTCACCCAGAGGTATTTCTTCAGATTGTTCAAATGTGGGAACTTCCAGAAATAGATCTGATGGCTTCTCATCTAAACAAGAAACTTCCCAGGTATCTGTCCAGATCCCGGGATCCTCAGGCGGAGGCAGTGGATGCATTATCACTTCCTTGGAAGTATCATCCTGCCTATATCTTTCCGCCTCTAGTTCTTCTTCCAAGAGTAATCTCCAAGATTCTGAAGGAATGCTCGTTTGTTCTGCTGGTAGCTCCGGCATGGCCTCACAGGTTTTGGTATGCGGATCTTGTCCGGATGGCCTCTTGCCAACCGTGGACTCTTCCGTTAAGACCAGACCTTTTGTCTCAAGGTCCTTTTTTCCATCAGGATCTGAAATCCTTAAATTTAAAGGTATGGAGATTGAACGCTTGATTCTTGGTCAAAGAGGTTTCTCTGACTCTGTGATTAATACTATGTTACAGGCTCGTAAATCTGTATCCAGAGAGATATATTATAGAGTCTGGAAGACTTATATTTCTTGGTGTCTTTCTCATCATTTTTCTTGGCATTCTTTTAGAATACCGAGAATATTACAGTTTCTTCAGGATGGTTTAGATAAGGGTTTGTCCGCAAGTTCCTTGAAAGGTCAAATCTCTGCTCTTTCTGTTCTTTTTCACAGACAGATTGCTATTCTTCCTGATATTCATTGTTTTGTACAAGCTTTGGTTCGTATAAAGCCTGTCATTAAGTCAATTTCTCCTCCTTGGAGTTTGAATTTGGTTCTGGGGGCTCTTCAAGCTCCTCCATTTGAACCTATGCATTCATTGGATATTAAATTACTTTCTTGGAAAGTTTTTTGTTCCTTTTGGCCATCTCTTCTGCCAGAAGAGTTTCTGAATTATCTGCTCTTTCTTGTGAGTCTCCTTTTCTGATTTTTCATCAGGATAAGGCGGTGTTGCGAACTTCTTTTGAATTTTTACCTAAGTTGTGAATTCCAACAACATTAGTAGAGACATTGTGGTTCCTTCATTATGTCTTAATCCTAAGAATTCTAAGGAGAAATCGTTGCATTCTTTGGATGTTATTAGAGCTTTGAAATATTATGTTGAAGCTACTAAGTCTTTCCGAAAGACTTCAAGTTTATTTGTTATCTTTTCCGGTTTTAGAAAGGCCAGAAAACTTCTGCCATTTCTTTGGCATCTTGGTTGAAATCTTTAATTCATCTTGCCTATGTTGAGTCGGGTAAGACTCCGCCTCATAGGATTACAGCTCATTCTACTAGGTCAGTTTCTACTTCCTGGGCGTTTAGGAATGAAGCTTCGGTTGATCAGATTTGCAAAGCGGCAACTTGGTCCTCTTTGCATACTTTTACCAAATTCTACCATTTTGTTGTATTTTCTTCTTCTGAAGCAGTTTTTGGTAGAAAAGTACTTCAGGCAGCGTTTTCAGTTTGAATCTTCTGCTTATGTTTTTTCATTAAACTTTATTTTGGGTGTGGATTATTTTCAGCAGGAATTGGCTGTCTTTATTTTATCCCTCCCTCTCTAGTGACTCTTGTGTGGAAAGATCCACATCTTGGGTAGTCATTATCCCATACGTCACTAGCTCATGGACTCTTGCTAATTACATGAAAGAAAACATAATTTATGTAAGAACTTACCTGATAAATTCATTTCTTTCATATTAGCAAGAGTCCATGAGGCCCGCCCTTTTTTTGTGGTGGTTATGATTTTTTTGTATAAAGCACAATTATTCCAATTCCTTATTTTATATGCTTTCGCACTTTTTTCTTATCACCCCACTTCTTGGCTATTCGTTAAACTGAATTGTGGGTGTGGTGAGGGGTGTATTTATAGGCATTTTAAGGTTTGGGAAACTTTGCCCCTCCTGGTAGGAATGTATATCCCATACGTCACTAGCTCATGGACTCTTGCTAATATGAAAGAAATGAATTTATCAGGTAAGTTCTTACATAAATTATGTTTTTGACTGTCCAACGAAACACTTTAGGGAGATCTGATAAGGTGTATTGATGGGGCATTAGGACCCAGCAAGATCACATACCTGTATCTGAGCAGGTTTCACTGACAGGTAATATAGAATTTTAAATCTTGGACAATTGTAAATGTTATTTAGTAAAGCAAAAAAGAATAATACCCCTGAAGAAGTTTGCTTGTTGCAAAGGAAACGCGTTGGGTACATTAAGGGTCAAAACAGTGACAGCTTTTAAATTGCCGAATACCAGCTGAGACGAACGGTTACACAAGCCGCCGACATTTGGTTATAAAGAATGCTGCTATGAGCAGCTGAGGCTGTGAACTTTAAAAACAGAGATCCAAGACGAGATTTCAAGATTCGAATCAGCTTTTTGTGAACAACGAACAATTGCTGCCACTTATATGAAAGACTTTTTAAACACTGCAATCTTGTAAGTGTGAATTTTTATCTTTATGCGCACAAATAAATCGTTTTTAAGCTACCTTGAATAGGTGGGCGTTGTGTGTCTTTTGTATTTTCCAGTTATTTGGAGTCGGGTCAGGCTCGCCTCAGAGAATTACAGCTTATTCTACTAGATCAGTCTCCACTTTGTGGGCTTTTAAGAATGAAGCTTCAGTTGATCAGATTTGCAAAGCAGCAACTTGGTCTTCTTTGTGCATACATTTACTAAATTCTACTGTTTTTATGTATTTGCTTCCTCAGAAGCAGTTTTTGGAAAAAAAGTTCTTCAGGCGGCTTTTTCAGTTTGATTCCTCTGCTTATGTTTAAGTTTTTTCTTTTCATTTACGAGAATAAACTTGTATTTCTTTCATGTAATTAGCAAGAGTCCATGAGCTAGTGACGTATGGGATATACATTCCTACCAGGAGGGGCAAAGTTTCCCAAACCTCAAAATGCCGCTATAAATACACCCCTCACCACACCCACAAATCAGTTTTACAAACTTTGCCTCCTATGGAGGTGGTGAAGTAAGTTTGTGCTAGATTCTACGTTGATATGCGCTCCGCAGCAGGTTGGAGCCCGGTTTTCCTCTCAGCGTGCAGTGAATGTCAGAGGGATGTGAGGAGAGTATTGCCTATTTGAATTCAATGATCTCCTTCTATGGGGTCTATTTCATAGGTTCTCTGTTATCGGTCGTAGAGATTCATCTCTTACCTCCCTTTTCAGATCGACGATATACTCTTATTTATATACCATTACCTCTGCTGATTTTCGTTTCAGTACTGGTTTGGCTTTCTACAACATGTAGATGAGTGTCCTGGGGTAAGTAAGTCTTATTTTCTGTGACACTCTAAGCTATGGTTGGGCACTTTTTTATAAAAGTTCTAAATATATGTATTCAAACATTTATTTGCCTTGACTCAGGATGTTCAACATTCCTTATTTCAGACAGTCAGTTTCATATTTGGGATAATGCATATGAATAAATCAATTTTTTTTCTTACCTTAAAATTTGACTTTTTCCCTGTGGGCTGTTAGGCTCGCGGGGGCTGAAAATGCTTCATTTTATTGCGTCATTCTTGGCGCTGACTTTTTTGGCGCAATTTTTTTTTCTGTTTCCGGCGTCATACGTGTCGCCGGAAGTTGCGTCATTTTTGACGTTCTTTTGCGCCAAAAGTGTCGGCGTTCCGGATGTGGCGTCATTTTTGGCGCCAAAAGCATTTAGGCGCCAAATAATGTGGGCGTCTTTTTTGGCGCTAAAAAAATATGGGTGTCACTATTGTCTCCACATTATTTAAGTCTCATTATTTATTGCTTCTGGTTGCTAGAAGCTTGTTCACTGGCATTTTTTCCCATTCCTGAAACTGTCATTTAAGGAATTTGATAAATTTTGCTTTATATGTTGTTTTTTCTATTACATATTGCAAGATGTCCCACGTTGAAACTGAGTCAGAAGATACTTCTGGAAAAATCGCTGCCTGGTGCTGGAGCTACCAAAGCTAAGTGTATCTACTGTAAACTTATGGTATCTGTTCCTCCAGCTGTTGTTTGTACTGAATGTCATGACAAACTTGTTAATGCAGATAATATTTCCTTTAGTACTGTTACATTACCTGTTGCTGTTCCGTCAACATCTAATGTTCAGAGTGTTCCTGATAACATAAGAGATTTTGTTTCTAAAATCCATTAAGAAGGCTATGTCTGTTATTCCTCCTTCTAGTAAACGTAAAAAGTCTTTTAAAACTTCTCATTTTTCAGATGAATTTTTAAATGAACATCATCATTCTGATAATGGTTCTTCTGGTTCAGAGGATTCTGTCTCAGAGATTGATGCTGATAAATCTTCATATTTATTTAAAAAATGGAATTTATTCGTTCTTTACTTAAAGAAGTCCTAATTGCATTAGAAATTGAGGATTCTGGTCCTCTTGATACTAAATCTAAACGTTTAGATAAGGTTTTTAAATCTCCTGTAGTTTTTCCAGAAGTTTTTCCTGTCCCTGGTGCTATTTCTGAAGTAATTTCCAGGGAATGGAATAATTTGGGTAATTAATTTACTCCTTCTAAACGTTTTAAGCAATTATATCCTGTGCCATCTGACAGATTAGAGTTTTGGGACAAAATCCCTAAGGTTGATGGGGCTGTCTCTACTCTTGCTAAGCGTACTACTATTCCTACAGCAGATGGTACTTCCTTTAAGGATCCTTTAGATAGGAAATATGAATCCTTTCTAAGAAAAGTTTACTTGTGTTCAGGTAATCTTCTTAGACCTGCTATATCTTTAGCGGATGTTGCTGCAGCTTCAACTTTTTGGTTAGAAGCTTTAGCGCAACAAGTAACAGATCACAATTCTCATAGCATTATTCTTCTTCTTCAACATGCTAATAATTTTATTTGTGATGCTATCCTTGATATCATTAGAGTTGATGTCAGGTATATGTCTCTAGCTATTTTAGCTAGAAGAGCTTTATGGCTTAAAACTTGGAATGCTGATATGTCTTCTAAGTCTACTCTGCTTTCCCTTTCTTTCCAGGGTAATAAATTGTTTGGTTCTCAGTTGGATTCTATTATCTCAACTGTTACTGGAGGGAAAGGAACTTTTTTACCACAGGATAAAAATCTAAAGGTAAATTTAGGTCTAATAATCGTTTTCGTTCCTTTCGTCACAACAAGGAACAAAAACCTGATCCTTCATCCTCAGGAGCGGTATCAGTTTGGAAACCATCTCCAGTCTGGAATAAATCCAAGCCTTTTAGAAAATCAAAGCCAGCTCCTAAGTCCACATGAAGGATTCGGCCCTCATTCCAGCTCAGCTGGTAGGGGGCAGATTACGTTTTTTCAAAGAAATTTGGATCAATTCCGTTCACAATCTTTGGATTCAGAACATTGTTTCAGAAGGGTACAGAATTGGCTTCAAGATAAGGCCTCCTGCAAAGAGATTTTTTCTTTCCCGTGTCCCAGTAAACCCAGCGAAGGCTCAAGCATTTCTGAAATGTGTTTCAGATCTAGAGTTGGCTGGAGTAATTATGCCAGTTCCAGTTCTGGAACAGGGACTGGGGTTTTATTCAAATCTCTTCATTGTACCAAAGAAGGAGAATTCCTTCAGACCAGTTCTGGATCTAAAAATATTGAATCGTTATGTAAGGATACCAACGTTCAAAATGGTAACTGTAAGGACTATCCTGCCTTTTGTTCAGCAAGGGCATTATATGTCTACAATAGATTTACAGGATGCATATCTGCATATTCCGATTCATCCAGATCACTATCAGTTTCTGAGATTCTCTTTAGCAGAATCTCATACGAATCGACTTGTGTTGTTTCTTCAACTTCATGGTTGGAGGATCAATTTACCAATCAGTTCATTGATTCCTCAGACACAGGTAAACTTTTTAGGTTTCCAGATAGATTCAGTGTCCATGACTCTATCTTTGACAGACAAGAGACGTCTAAAATTGATATCAGCTTGTCGAAACCTTCAGTCACAATCATTCCCTTCGGTAGCCTGGAAATTCTAGGTCTTATGACTGCTGCATCGGACGCGATCCCCTTTGCTCGTTTTCACATGCGGCCTCTTCAGCTCTGTATGCTGAACCAGTGGTGCAGGGATTACACAAAGATATCTCAATTAATATCTTTAAAACCGATTGTACGACACTCTCAGACGTGGTGGACAGATCACCATCGTTTAGTTCAGGGGGCTTCTTTTGTTCTTCAGACCTGGACTGTAATTTCAACAGATGCAAGTCTTACAGGTTGGGGAGCTGTGTGGGGGTCTCTGACAGCACAAGGGGTTTGGAAATCTCAGGAGGTGAGATTACCGATCAATATTTTGGAACTCCGTGCAATTTTCAGAGCTCTTCAGTCTTGGCCTCTTCTAAAGAGACAATCGTTCATTTGTTTTCAGACAGACAATGTCACAACTGTGGCATACATCAATCATCAAGGAGGGACTTTCAGTCCTCTGGCTATGAAAGAAGTATCTTGAATTCTGGTATGGGCGGAATCCAGCTCCTGTCTAGTTTCTGCGGTTCATATCCCAGGTATAGACAATTGGGAAGCGGATTATCTCAGTCGCCAAACGTTACATCCGGGCGAATGGTCTCTTCACCCAGAGGTTTTTCTTCAGATTGTTCAGATGTGGGGACTTCCAGAAAAAGATTTGATGGCCTCTCATCTAAACAAGAAACTTCCCAGGTATCTGTCCAGATCCAGGGATCCTCAAGCGGTATCAGTGGATGCATTGTCACTTCCTTGGAAGTATCATCCTGCCTATATCCTTCCGCCTCTAGTTCTTCTTCCAAGAGTAATCTCCAAGATTCTGAAGGAATGCTCGTTTGTTCTGCTGGTAGCTCCAGCATGGCCTCACAGGTTTTGGTATGCGGATCTTGTCCGGATGGCCTCTTGCCAACCATGGACTCTTCCGTTAAGGCCAGACCTTCTGTCGCAAGGTCCTTTTTTTCCATCAGGATCTTAAATCCTTAAATTTAAAGGTATGGAGATTGAACGCTTGATTCTTAGTCAAAGAGGTTTCTCTGACTCTGTGATTAATACTATGTTACAGGCTCGTAAATCCGTATCTAGGGAGATATATTATAGAGTCTGGAAGACTTATATTTCTTGGTGTCTTTCTCATCATTTTTCCTGGCATTCTTTTAGAATTCCGAGAATTTTTACAGTTTCTTCAGGATGGTTTGGATAAGGTTTGTCTGCAAGTTCCTTGAAAGGACAAATCTCTGCTCTTTCTGTTCTTTTTCACAGAAAGATTGCTAATCTTCCTGATATTCATTGTTTTGTACAAGCTTTGGTTCGTATAAAACCTGTCATTAAGTCAATTTCTCCTCCTTGGAGTTTGAATTTGGTTCTGAGGGCTCTTCATGCTCCTCCGTTTAAACCTATGCATTCATTGGACATTAAATTACTTTCTTGGAAAGTTTTGTTCCTTTTGGCCATCTCTTCTGCCAGAAGAGTTTCTGAATTATCTGCTCTTTCTTGTGAGTCTCCTTTTCTGATTTTTCACCAGGATAAGGCGGTGTTGCGAACTTCTTTTAAATTTTTACCTAAGGTTGTGAATTCCAACAACATTAGTAGAGAAATTGTGGTTCCTTCATTATGTCCTAATCCTAAGAATTCTAAGGAGAAATCATTGCATTCTTTGGATGTAGTTAGAGCTTTGACATATTATGTTGCAGCTACTAAGAATTTCCGAAAGACTTCTAGTCTATTTGTTATCTTTTCCGGTTCTAGGAAAGGTCAGAAGGCCTCTGTCATTTCTTTGGCATCTTGGTTGAAATCTTTAATTCATCATGCTTATGTCGAGTCGGGTAAAACTCCGCCTCAAAGGATTACAGCTCATTCTACTAGGTCAGTTTCTACTTCCTGGGCGTTTAGGAATGAAGCTTCGGTTGATCAAATTTGCAAAGCAGCAACTTGGTCTTCTTTGCATACTTTTACTCAATTCTACCATTTTGATGTGTTTTCTTCTTCTGAAGCTGTCTTTGGTAGAAAAGTACTTCAGGCAGCTGTTTCAGTTTGAATCTTCTGCTTATATTTTCAGTTTTTTTCTTTATAAGATTTAAACTTTATTTTTGGGTGTGGATTTTTTTCAGCGGAATTGGCTGTCTTTATTTTATCCCTCCCTCTCTAGTGACTCTTGCGTGGAAGATCCACATCTTGGGTAGTCATTATCCCATACGTCACTAGCTCATGGACTCTTGCTAATTACATGAAAGAAAACATAATTTATGTAAGAACTTACCTGATAAATTCATTTCTTTCATATTAGCAAGAGTCCATGAGGCCCACACTTTTTTGTGGTGGTTATGATTTTTTTGTATAAAGCACAATTATTCCAATTCCTTATATTTATGCTTCGCACTTTTTTCTTATCACCCCACTTCTTGGCTATTCGTTAAACTGATTTGTGGGTGTGGTGAGGGGTGTATTTATAGGCATTTTGAGGTTTGGGAAACTTTGCCCCTCCTGGTAGGAATGTATATCCCATATGTCACTAGCTCATGGACTCTTGCTAATATGAAAGAAATGAATTTATCAGGTAAGTTCTTACATAAATTATGTTTTTGGGTTGTGGATTAATTTTTTTCAGTGGAAAATGGCTTATTATTTTTATCCCTCCTTCTCTAGTGACTCTTGGGTATTACTATCCCATACGTCACTAGCTCATGGACTCTTACCAATTACATGAAAAAAAAACATAATTTATGTAAGAACTTACCTGATAAATTCATTTCTTTCATATTGGCTAGAGTCCATGAGACCCACCCTTTTTATGGTGGTTATGATTTTTTGTATAAAGCGCAATTATTTCCAAATTCCTTATTTTGATGCTTTTTGCTCCTTTCTTTATCAACCCACTACTTGGCTATTCTTTAAACTGAATTGTGGGTGTGGTGAGGGGTGTATTTATAGGCATTTTGAGGTTTGGGAAACTTTGTCCCTCCTGGTTGGATTGTATATCCCATACGTCACTAGCTCATGGACTCTTGCCAATATGAAAGAAATGACTTTATCAGGTAAGTTCTTACATAAATTATGTTTTTCTTCTTAAATGGAAAGAGTCCACAGCTGCATTCATTACTTTTAGCAATTAAGAACCTGGCCACCAGGAGGAGGCAAAGACACCCCAGCCAAAGGCTTAAATACTCCTCCCACTCCCCTCATTCCCCAGTCATTCTTTGCCTTGCGTCCCAGGAGGTTGGCAGAGACGTGTCAGAATTTTTTAATTTTTGTTTTTTTGTCTCTTTTGGAGGGTAGTACTCTTCTGCATGGTACAGGAGTTTTAAGTAGTCCTGTCAGTCTCTCAGTGAGGGCTTGGATGAAAGTTAGGGTCCGGAGATGCAGGGGAGAGTCTTTCTGCGAAACCATCCCGACTCATTAACAGCTCCTCAAGCAATCAGCGTTGTTGAACTTCGCTCCGCTGCCTGCTTTCTTCGCTCAAGTCCATGACGGAGGCATGCCACTATTCGTCACACTTGAAAGGCTGTGTTCCTGTTCCACGGCGTAGATTCCGGTAAGATAGTTTAATTTTAATTTATCGTCAATGTACTGTAATGTGAATGTTTTCCCGACAGGTTACACACCTTGTGGGTGTAACTATATGACATAAGGGTCTCAGTGAGTCTCTGTTAGTATCTTGGAATCGAGTGTTAATATCTCCTGAGGGCGGTTATTGAACAGAGGGGGGTTTATAATCATGTTAGTTATGTGATTCCACCTGCTTATGTGTGATGTTTATGGGCTCTTGGTTGGATTTTTGAGGCCTTTGGAAGTGACACGGCCTTTTGGTTGGGCGCGCTTTTTTGGACTATTCGGTTCACCTTGTGTTCAGGCGTGGTTCCGTTCTGTTCCCCATTTCCGCATTCCTGACAGTGTGTCGAAGGAGACATTCTAGTCCGCAGGGGTCTGGTCATAGGAGGTGGTGAGTGTCCCAGCCATTGTGGGTGTCGGGTGCCGTTTTTTGTTTAAATACTTTAGTCCATATTGATATTTCCTCTATCCAGTTATGGAGGATTCTGATGCTGAGACTGCTCGTTTCAGATTCAGTTACGGAGGATTCTGATACCGAGACTATTTTGATTTCAGATTCTGTGTCCAGTGACGAATCCGGATTTGCCTCGTTGACACATGTCAACCAGTTTTGTTCCGTATGTCATTTCAGAGCGCCTGGTCCCTCGGGCTCGGGGAATCAAGGGACTGTTGAGCCATCCGCCTCTGGGGGTCCTCTCCTCCGGGAGGCGAGTTCCCTACCAATTCATACGTCTGCACATGCGGGTAACCCAGTTTCTAATTCCTCCATGCAGGGTTGGCCTTGGGAAGGGCCTCTACTGTTCCCAATGGGTGTAACTGTCCCTGAGTGTTGTGCCTTTCGTTTACAGGATTGCGCGCCTTTGCGTATTTCTCAGACATGTTTTCAGTTATTGAATGATCCTATCGTTACCATATATGGGAATTCTGCTAATTTGAATGGTGCATCTCATTAGACACGTAGGGATGAAGTAATCTCCTGATTGTCATTTGTTTGTCCCAGTTTTTGAAAGATAGGGCTCTGTTTGGCTGGTCCTGCGGGTAGGCCTGTCTCATTTTGGGCGTTAACCTCCGGGTTGCCTTATATTTTATTTATATCTGATGGAATGTCTTATTTGTTTTTGTTTCCTTCGGGTACCTTCTGGGATTGATACTCTTTATTACTTCTTCGGATGTTGTTTTGGACATGTTAGTCCTATGTTAAAAATGTCTGTTTTCCGTTTTTTCCCCTATGAGGGAGAATTTATGCAGCTTGCCGTTTAGGAACCTGGGTGCAGGCTGGTCCTGTCCGGTTTGTTCGGTCTTGCGGCTGTTCAGACACGTGTCGCTGTTCTGTTCTGCTCTGCTGGTTCGGTAGAAGCGCCTAGTGCTCAGGTTATCTGTTTTTCATGTTCAACTAAGCATTGAAGAGGACCTGTGGGTCAGTGAGGCGGGAAGGATTGTTTCAGTCCTTATAGCCTTCAGTCATAGTTGGCCGGTTAGGATAGTTTTACCGCTCAACATCTGATTTCATCAGAACTTAGAGTTTCCTCCCCCATGTGGTGGAGGGTTGGAGGGCTTAATGTCCCTTACTTCAGTTGAGCGGTTTGGCCTTCATTTTTAGGCCTCTGGATTTGTCCTTTTGGGCTTGGTCCATCAGCTTGTACAGGATAGCTGTCTAGCATGTGGAAGGTTTGCAGTTTGAAACCTGTTGCAGCTCTTGACACCTTGCAGGTGTACGCGTAAGCTGTTTATAGTGTATCTAGATGCAGCTCTTACTCTTTGACACATACTATCTGTCTGAGTTATAAGAGACCTTTGGGTCTTCTTCCATTGTCTCTGGGTGAGTTGGATCTCCTTTTAGGGATATGTGTTTCCGGTTGATGGTTGTTCCCTGCAGGGACTTTGTTTAGCTTGGGTTTTTCCGTAGCTGTGTAGGCTTAGTGCCTTTCTCTTCCTTGTGTCCTCTGCTTGTGCGGAGGGGATAGGGAGACTAGTCCTGCTAGTAGGATTTTTTTAACCTCAAGGTATCCCTTGGTTGTCCTGAGGCTCTGAGAAGTATCTTCATTCGACTTCTAGCCTTGCTCCTTGGAGCATTGGACTTTAGCTATGGGCGATTCCTCCCTCCTCCCGGGGCTTTCTAGTTCTTATCGCTATCCGGATTCTCTGGATATGCATTCATATCCCTTGTGTCTGGCTTTTTGGTCTGCTGGGGTGTTTAGTTCTAGGGTATGGTTTGCCTGAACTATTAAGTGCCTGGACCTGTTTTTCTCCCTGAGACTTCCGGTTGCTGAAGCTTCACTTGGCCTTTTTTCCTAACCCAGTCTTGGTGATTTTGGAATCTTGGATCTCAGGGCTGGTCGGGGTGTACCACGGTAGTGGAAACTTGGGCTATGCCCTTGGCCCATCTACCTAACCTGGTCATGGTTGGCCAGGTTTTCGGAGTATTTTTTACTCTTTGCCACAGAGTAGCCCATGTCATCAAGGGGATATGTGGCTTAGTGGTTAGCTCCACAGCTCCCAAAGCAGAAGGTTGTGAATTTGAACCCAGGCAAACTTCCTGCTTTCTGATCTGACGTTTGCTTCTGGTGTTAGCTAGCCTTCCAATGCGGAAGTCTAAATGGCGGTTAGCTATGTGGCTTGTGCCTCAAGGGTTGTTGGTTCATACCCAGCTGCTGGTGCTGGATGCCCAATTTCTGGTGCGACTTAGGGTTGCATTCCCCTGGTCAGCTTGCCAGTGTTCCAGTGGATTCCCTGCTCAGCAGGAGAATGGGTTGGCTGTGCCTCTGCTTGGCAAGCTACTTGTAGGGGGGTCCTTTTCTAGGACATCTGTTTTGGGAATTTTTCTTCCCATTAGCCGGTGATTCTGGCCTGGAGGACAGTTGTTGCCCTTCTGGCATCATCTCTTTCCTTTAGGGGATATTTTCCTCCTTATGGAGATAGAGTCCTTGCTTGGGGCTTCTTCTAGATGGGAGGCGTAAAGGTGGGATTGGTTCCCACTGGGGTCTTTCTGGCTCCAAGTCAGACTTGCTGGGCTTTTATTTTGATAGATCCTTAGGTCTATGGCCTTGTTGTCTGTTTTCAGAGTCGGGTTGTACTTGTACTCTGTGGGGATGGCTGTGCTATCCTTACGCTTGTTCCTGTACCTGTTTCGGGATTCCTTTGTTCCCCCTTCTTGGATCCCTGAGGCTGGGTTGGTCCAGCTATGTGTGGGTCTGCAGGTCTGGATGGCCGAGCGGTCTAAGGCTCTGCGTTCAGGTCGCAGTCTCCTCTGGATGTGTGAGCCTTATTGAGTCTATCCTGTTAGCTCAGTCTGCTAGGGTTTAGATTCTCCTTTCAACTTGCTCGATTGATTTCAGAAGAGGGTTTACTCTTCCTGCGAGTTCTGAGGGTTTTGAGGTTTTGTGTTCCCCTTATTTGGGATCTGTGTGTAGGTCTGGCGACTTAGGTTGCCTGGAGCATGCCCTCTGTCTGGGGGTTGCTTTTGCAGTCTGTTTCTTGCTTGACTGCTTCTTCCTCCTCGCAAGTACCCTCTGTGTCGTCCTGTTATGGAGTCTGTGTTCTCAACCTTGGGGTTTTCCACCTGGGTGTATTACACACTTTTTCATGGTGAATTCTTTGGTATTCTATGGTCAGACACTGGGAGGACTTTGCCTCTTCAGTTGCATTCCGTGCTTGCAGGATGTTGGAGAGACGTCTTTTCTGTCTCTGTGCCCAGTCTTCTCCCGGGTTTCACTTGGTTTGAGCCCCTTTGGGTCTCTGTGAGCTGGGCTCACTCTTGGAGGTGTTCTTTTTTGTATTAGGGGACCTTTCGGTTTCGTTGAATCTCCTTTGCCTTGTCCCCTTGGGGGTTTCGGCTGGTTTCTCCATCTGTGGGGGATGAGCGGTGGAGGACAGTTTGTTGTGCGACGGTGTCTCCTGGAGGACTGTTGGCTCAGTCAAGTCCGTTTGCGGTCTCTAGTTTGGCTCCTGGACTGACTGCGAGTCAGTGTCTTTGGGGCTTTTCCTCTTAAAAGTTTCTCAGCTTCGGACAAAGCGTTTTTTTTATTTGGTAGAGGTCCAGGCCTTGTGCCCTCAGTATGGGCCGCCTAATGCACCCTCCCGGCTTGGTATTCAGTGTCCTCTATAGCTTGGGTATTGTTTTCCCAAAAAGTAATGAATGCAGCTGTGTACTCTTTCCATTTAAGAAGAAAACCATAAATTATGCTTACCTGATAATTTCCTTTTCTTCTGATGGAAAGAGTCCACAGCTCCCCACCCGTAATTTTATGTGGGGCGTTCTTATTATTCTTCTGGCACCTTTCCCCCTAATATTTCTTCTACTGTTCCTTGTACCTCGGCAGAATGACTGGGGGATGAGGGGAGTGGGAGGAGTATTTAAGCATTTGGCTAGGGTGTCTTTGCCTCCTCCTGGTGGCCAGGTTCTTAATTCCCAAAAGTGATGAATGCAGCTGTGGACTCTTTCCATGAGAAGGAAATTATCAGGTAAGCATAATTTATGTTATATAAACAACTTCACTTTGTGAATCCACCCTTCTGGGTCAACTGCCTGGATGCAAAAATGTAGAAAATATAAATCAAAAGAATGTACTCTCAGGACTTCCAATCCAAGTGTCAAACGTTTGACGTTTCGGGGATTAACACATCTCCTTCATCAGAATAACAAATTGTGTAAAACACCACTCTTAAATAGTGTGTACAGTGATACAAATTCATTCAAACCTGCTGTGAACAGACAATCATAGCTCATTGTGTTTGCCAGTGGAACGCACGCCATGCGTTCCACTAGACCGGAAGTGAGCTCACTTCTGGTAACGGGCGCTAACCCCCCCCCAATAATAAACACTGTATACATGATCAAACTAAAAGCAATATTGGAGGAAAGTTCCTCTGTGTATCGTGTATTGACTGGGGGACACACTGCTATAAACATGAAATGCAAAAATAGACACAAATACTAGTAGCGGTTGCTACTAGGGATAAATGTAACTTAAGTAGTTGTTCTATACAAACTTAGTGCAACATCTAGTGTACACATGTAATAGTACTTACATGTACAATTAGCATGAATTGCATATATAAAGTAACAATGTTGTGTAACAGTATTGTGAGTTTCATGAGCTGGCTCGAATACTTTTTGACGTAAGGTACATCACATTATATATCATATAGGTGTGTTAATAAATAAATAAATATATATATATATATATATATATATATATAAATAAATACACAAAACGAGTAAGGTGCACTCTCACAAACAGTCCTTCAAATGCCAGTTTGCTCGAATATGGGTATATTTACCCTTCCAGGGTAAAATACTTGAGGACACCAAACACCTCTTTAAGAAACCCAGCACTTTTGATCTACCAACTCGAGCATACGAACTTACACTAGGATTGTTCAACAAAAAGGGGCTGAAGAATGTACCCCCAGATTTAGAAACAACATGACATCAACTGATTGGGAAGCTGTATGCTCATTGACGGTGGACACATCCATTGTAATACGCCCGTCGGACAAGGGCGGAGCAATAGTTCTGCAAGATTACCAGAACTATGAGACTGAAATTGAGAACCAACTGGCTGATGCAACCACCTACAAGGCTGTCCCGTGGGACCCTACTATAACATACAAATCGACGCAGTGATTGATCATGCCTCACGAATGAACTGGATAGACTCCACACTGTGGGACTGGCCGATTACACAGTACCCCATCAGACCCATTCTGTATACAATTCCTAACGGCCGATTGTTTCAGCCCGCGGATCACTACTACAGCCCCTGGCTACCTATATTGACTCCATCCTCCAACCTATGGTACTTAACATGAGGTCCTATATACGCGGCTCATCAGCTCTCATTACCAGCCTGACTCGGATGAACAATATACGACCTGGGGACGTGCTAGCCAGTATGGACGTAACAAGCCTATACACCGTCATCCCACACGAAATAGGTATGGAAATAGTGACACATTGCCTAAACAGATATCCATATGTGGTACCCCCTACTGTATTTATTGTTGAACTATTGTCCATGTGTCTGAAACTTAACTATTTCAAGTTTGAGGAAGGGTTCTACGTGCAACTCATGGGCACAGCAATGGGCTCTAATATGGCCCCTGCTTTTGCGAACCTATTTATGGAGCACATAGAAGTAAACATCTTCAAAGTCTACGATCACAGTCAAGTACGTTTTTACAAACGGTACATTGACGATATCATTGTGGTCTGGCGAGCTACACTAGAGACATTCCAAAAATAGACTAACACACTCAATGATATTGGGGGACATGTCAAACTGAAGGCTGTCTCAAGTTATGAAGATAATCCCTGTCAAGAAAACAAGAAGACAGGAGTGCAACTCCATGCACCAAACAGTACACGGACGATCTAAGTGTAGATTAAAAAACTTTTTAATGTTTAAAACAAGAGTACAGACAAATGTATTGATGCCCTCAAACATATGAGGTATGTAAGCGCATCTATATGGTAAAAAGAGTACGTCCCACCACTGGTCTCCTCCTCTCACTCTCCTGTGATATTCGGTAGCCAGCGGGTAAGTCCTCTCATAGGTATCCGGACCCTCTCTGTTCCAATTCGATAGACACTGCTCTGTTAAAAGCCGGCTCCAGTACAGGTGCTATCCTGATCGTCAGAGTACGTCCTACGTATCGTAAAGTGGGCGTGGCCTAACGCGTTTCGCGAGGATCCTCCTCGCTTCGTCAGAGGATTTTAACTTCCCCTGTATGCCTAGCTGGACTACCACAGATTTATAACTTTTTGATCAGAGATATCATTAGGGCACTTATGCACGCGACCAGCACAACAGGACATATATTCTATGATACACTATCCATTATTTGAGCCTGTGGGCTACTTTAACATCACCATGTAATTTAGGTTATGTAGCAGCATGCAGTAGGCTATATTTTAATTATTGATGCAGAATCATGCAATGCTTATGGGGGCTTGCCCTCAGTTCCTATCGCACCTTTTGTTCTTACGGATGGGGATGGGATCAGTAGCGCGATACGCATGTGCACTAAAAAGAGGTCACTAGACAGGAATTGGGGGTTCCCGCTATTGCCCTGTAGGCTAGGCTTGGGAGGTTGCTGGTACATCGCACACGCACATTACTCTATGGCTGGTAGACTAACACTACACAATATATCCTTTGATCGTGTGGGTATTATCACACCGCTATTTTCCATATGTCGATATATCATGCAGTACCTATGGGGGGCTTGCCCTCAGTAGCCTATCGCACATCTTGATCTGAAGGATGGGGGCGGGACCACTAGTGCGATACGCATGCGCACTGAGAAGAGGCCATTAGACAGTATTTGGGGATCACGCTACTGCCCAATATGTAAGTTTTTGGAGATAGCTGGTGCATTGTACACGTGCATTATGCTCTGGCTTCCAGACTTTGCTACACTAAGGTAACTAGTCAGAACGATCAACTCCGATTGCTCCCCAGATTCCATATACATACATACACACACATTTTATAATATCATATTCAAAAGTTTAGGCACCCCTTACAATTTCCATAATTTTCATTTATGAATAATTGGGTGTTTGGATCAGCAATTTCATTTTTATCTATCAAATAACTGAAGGAGACAGTAATATTTCAGTAGTGAAATTAGGTTTATTGGATTAACAGAAAATGTGCAATATGCATCAAAACGAAATTAGACAGGTGCATAAATTTGGGCACCCGAACAGAAATATTGCATCAATATTAAGTAGAGCCTCCTTTAGCAGATATGACAGCCTCTAGATTCTTCCTATAGCCTGTAATGAGTGTCTGGATTCTGGTTGAAGGTATTTTGGACCATTCCTCCTTGCAAAACCTCTCCAGTTCAGTTAGGTTTGATGGTTGCCGAGCATGGACAGCCCGCTTCAAATAACCCCACAGATTTTCAATGATATTCAGGTCTGGGGACTAGGATGGCCATTCCAGAACATTGTACTTGTTCCTCTGCATAAATGCCAGAGTAGATTTTGAGCAAGATTCCCAGTACCGGCACTGGCCACACATGATGGAACATGCACCAAATTTTATTGTGGGTAGCAAGTGTTTGTCTTGGAACGCTGTGTTCTTTTGCCGCCATGCATAACACTCCTTGTTATGACCAAATAACTTAATCTTTGTTTAGTCAGTCTACAGCACCTTCTTCCAAAATGAAGCTGGCTTGTCCAAATGTGCGTTTGCATACCTCAAGCGACTCTGTTTATGGCGTGTGTGCAGAAAAGGCTTCTTCCGCATCACTCTCCCATACGCTGAATTGTTGAACGATGCACAGTGACACCATCTGCAGCAAGATGATGTTGTAGGTCTTTGGAGGTGGTCTGTGGGCTGTTTTTTACCGTTCTCCCCATCCTTTGCCTTTCCGATATTTTACTTGGCCTGCACTTCTGGCCTTAACATGAACTGTGCCTGTGGTCTTCCATTTCCTCACTATGTTCCTCACAGTGGACACTGACAGCTTAAATCGCTGTGATAGCTTTTTATAGCCTTCCCCTAAACCATAATGATGAGCAGTCTTTGTTTTCAGGTCATTTGAGAGTTGTTTTGAGGCCTCCATGTTGCCACTTTTCAGAGGAGAGTCAAAGAGAACAACAACTTGCAATTGGCCACCTTAAATACAATTTCTCATGATTGGATGCACCTGTCTATGAATTTTAACCCCTTAATGACCACAGCACTTTTCCATTTTCTGTCTGTTTGGGACCAAGGCTATTTTTACATTTTTGCGGTGTTTGTGTTTAGCTGTACCCACACATATTATATACCGTTTTCTCGCCATTAAATGGACTTTCTAAAGATACCATTATTTTTATCATATCTTATAATTTACTATAAAATTTTTTATAAAATATGAGGAAAAAATTGAAAAAAACACACTTTTTCGAACTTTGACCCCCAAAATCTGTTACACATCTACAACCACCAAAAAACACCCATGCTAAATAGTTTCTAAATTTTGTCCTGAGTTTAGAAATACCCAATGTTTACATGTTCTTTGCTTTTTTTGTAAGTTATAGGGCCATAAATACTAGTAGCACTTTGCTATTTCCAAACCATTATTTTTCAAAATTAGCGCTAGTTACATTAGAACACTAATATCTTTCAGGAATCTCTGAATATCCATTGACATGTATATATTTTTTTTTAGTAGACATCCCAAAGTATTCATCCAGGCCCATTTTGGTATATTTCATGCCACCATTTCACCGCCAAATGCGATTAAATACAAAAAATCGTTCACTTTTTTACTAATTTTTTCACAAACTTTTGGTTTCTCACTGAAATTATTTACAAACAGCTTGTGCAATTATGGCATAAATGGTTGTAAATTCTTCTCTGGGATCCCCTTTGTTCAGAAATAGCAGACATATATGGCTTTGGCGTTGCTTTTTAGTAATTAGAAGGCTGCTAAATGCCACTGCGCACTACACGTGTATTATGCCCAGCAGTGAAGGGGTTAATTATGGAGCATGTAGGGAGCTTTTAGGGATAATTTTAGCTTTAGTGTAGTGTAGTAGACAACCCCAAGTATTGATCTAGGCCAATTTTGGTATATTTCATGCCACCATTTCACCGCCAAATGCGATCAAATTAAAAAAAAACTTAAATTTTTCACAATTTTAGGTTTCTCACTGAAATCATTTACAAACAGCTTGTGCAATTATGGCACAAATGGTTGTAAATGCTTCTCTGGGATCCCCTTTGTTCAGAAATAGCAGACATATATGGCTTTGGCGTTGCTTTTTGGTAATTAGAAGGCCGCCAAATGCCGCTGCATTTCACACATGTATTATGGCTAGCAGTGAAGGGGTTAATTATGTAGCTTGTAGGGAGCTTGCAGGGTTAATTTTAGCTTTAGTGTAGAGCTCAGCCTCCCACCTGTAACAGGAGACCCCCTGATCCCTCCCAAACAGCTCTCTTCCCTCCCCTTCCCCACAATTGTCCCCGTCATCTTAAGTACTGGCAGAAACTCTGCCAGTACTAAAATAAAAGCTATATTTGGGCTTTTTTTGTGTTTTTTTTATAGCATATTTACATATGCTGCTGTGTAGGATCCCCCTTAGCCCCCAGCCTCACTGATCCCCCACCAAACAGCTCTCTAACCCTCCCCCTCTGCCTTAATGGGCGCCATATTGGGTACTGGCAGCTGTCTGCCAGTACCCAGTTTAGTAAAAAAATGTGCCTTTTTTAAAACAAAAATGCCCTTTTCTGTAGTGTAGCTTCCCCCCCCCCAAGATCAACCCCCCCCTTCCAGATCCCTTAGCTTTTTAATTTACAGCTATCAAAAGTTTGAATTTTTTACTTTTGACAGCTTTATTTTTCTGTAGTGTAGCGGTTCGCTCCCGCCCCGTGCACGCGCCCGCCCGCCACCCCCTGTGCACGTGCGTGCTCCCGTCCACCCCGCCCCCCTCCATTCTTCTCGGCACATCGATGGCCGCCCACAAGCCTCCCAGACTTGCTCCCACCCACCAACGATACCGGCCACCGATGTCCGGTGCAGAGAGGGCCACAGAGTGGCTCTCTCTGCATCGGATGGCCAAGGGGGGTTATTGCAGGATGCCTCGATATCGAGGCATCACTGCAATAACCGGAAAGCAGCTGGAAGCGAGCAGGATCGCTTCCAGCTGCTTTCCAGCCCAAGGACGTACGCCACATGTCCTCGGTCATTAACTGTATTTTTTTTGAGGATGTGTGGCGTACGTCCTTGGTCATTAAGGGGTTAAGGCTTATTGGGCTCACCAAACCAACTGTGTGTTCCAATTAAGCAGTCCTAGGTAGTTACAAGTATTCAAATCAACAAAATGACAAGGGTGCCCAAATTTATGCACCTGTCTAATTTTGTTTTGATGCATATTGCACATTTTATGTTAATCCAATAAACCTCATTTCACTACTGAAATATTACTGTGTCCTTCAGTTATTTGATAGATCAAAATGAAATTGCTGATCCAAACACCCAATTATTTATGAATTTAACATTCACTCGGCAGCTGCAACCAATGGTGGGCTTTAAGAGGGGTACCAACCTTAAGGACCTCCTAATGCGCACTGATCAGAAATCCAGCTACACCACAGGGGCCAAAATAAATATCAAAGGATCATATAGATGCTTAGGCTGCACAACGTGTAATGGTCTGGTCAGTACTAAAACCTTTCATCACCCACACACTAATCAGAGATACGTGATTAAACACTCCATTACGTGTACTACCACACACGTAGTGTACCTCCTCTTCTGCCCATGTTCGTGTTTTTATGTGGGCAAAACTACAGGCACGTTACGTGAACGAATGGCAAACCACAGGCATGCAATACGATCTGCACTTAAACAGGGAGACTCTGAACAGCCTGTTGCCCGCCATTGTGCCAAGCAAGGCCACGCCGTTTCTTCAATACGTTATATCCTCATTGACCACATACCCCCACTGGATCGGGGAGGGGATAGGAGCAAGACATTGCTTAAACGTGAAGCCCAGTGGATCTTCAAATTGGGAACCATACATCCAGGCGGATTAAATACTACCCAGATTTTAAAAATCTTATTTGATTCCATAAGATAGTGCTACATGCTTGGGGTACAACCCAGGGTCATTATGGCTACGTATAGCTCCCAGTTCCATTGCTCTTTTGAGCGATGTGAGCCGGTCGCTTACGACACACCTGGGTGGAGGGAAACCCCCCCCACCTAGGTTGTGGAAGCCTGGCCCCTGAGGTGGAATTACCCATCTATGCACCTTATACCTTATGCTGGGGATACATCAATACAGCTACAAATACTAAGGAGTAACAGGATGGACTTTTTCTATCTGTCCATACTTGGTCATCTATAAGTTGGACATATTTACCTGTTCATCTTGGTGTAATAAGAGATTATATTCTAGATACAGTTTAGATACATTTCGATACACCATCAAGTATCATTCTAGTATTTGTAACATGGCTTAGCTGTATGACATATTGTGGTATACATCCAAAAAGTGGGATCATGAATATTGACATGATCTAATATACCTCCCTTTATTCCAGCATGATAATCTAGGTCTCTTTGTGAGTTCACTATATTATTAAGTGGATTTCCCCATTGGGCCATATATCTGTACCATACCACAAATATACAGAGAAATAGATGTACTAATCTGTTTGCAACTTTTTGAGTACTGATATTGTGCCCAATTAATTATAGTACATCATTTATCTATCCATATATTCACTGGAAAACATAATAGAATAATGTTGCAAATTGATTCAGTGGATACATAGCCTGCATAGAGTACACTTATTATCCTGCAGTCATTCCACATTTCTAAATGTATTGATAACAAGTACAGCAAGAATCGCCACTTTTTATTTTATTTTATATCTATCTATGTACATAGACTATTGTGCACACCTATGAATGAATGTGACTTAGAATGTTTAGCACTTATTGTCACTATACATGTTTGCTGCACTAGGCAATTCACCACTGTGTAGATACACGAATTTGGGTTTGTATCGTAACCATAGCTACAGTTGCATATACTACTATATTTAACCTGCCTATCAGAGCTAATAACATAGCGATTTATGGCAGATTCTTAACATACCATAGGGTAATTTTTGCACACACTAGACTGTGTTGTAATGAATGTATAAAGACATAATACACAACACTGCTCATATGTCTAATATTGTCATGCCACGAAACCGGAAGTGAGATAACATCACTTCCGGTAGACATGATCACTCGATGTTTGGCGCACTTTTTGGAGTAACACTTGTTTGGTGAGACACTGTTTGAAACACTATAAATTGTGTGATATTTGATTATATGTTGATGCTGATGAAGGGGTTGTGAACCCCGAAAACGTTCCATTAAAGAATCTTTTGGAAGACCTGAGAGTGCATCTGATTTTGTTTACTTATATATATATATACACATACACACACACACATATACATATATATAGATATATATATATATATATAGATATATATAAATAGATATAGATATAGATAGATAGCACTCTCACTTTTAAAATCCTGATGCCAGGGTGCCAGCAGGTAAATATACACAGTGAAGGAAGGCACTCACTGGTCTTTTCATCAAAACAACTTTATTGAGCGTGACGTTTCGGGGACACACTCCCCTTCCTCGTCTAAGGAAGGGGAGTGTGTCCCTGAAACGTCACGCTCAATAAAGTTGTTTTGATGAAAAGACCAGTGAGTGCCTTCCTTCACCGTGTATATTTACCTGCTGGCACCCTGGCATCAGGATTTTAAAAGTGAGAGTGCTATCTATCTATATCTATATATATATCTATATATATATATATATATATATATATATATATATATATATATATATGTATGTATATATATATATATATATATATATATATATATATATATATATATATATATATATATATATATATATATATATATATATATATATATATATATATATATATATATAAAATCTATCCACACTATATGGCCACTTCTAATTATTAAGTGTGACGGATATCCCCCAGCTTCCCCGACTGGGTAGCTCCGCCAAACGGGTCCTGCTTCCTATCTGCCGACTGAAGCTATGTAGCTGGCAAGTGACCACAGCCTGTAGCCACCCTGATGCCCGACAGCATTAGTACCCAGGGTCCCACCCTGTGGCAGACTCCAGCTACCCAGACTAGGTAGCTCTGTTTTAGGGTCCTTCCTCTGCCTGGAACAGGCTGCTATGTAGCTCAGGTAAGTGATTCTAGCAGGAGCCCACCTAAATGACTAGACAGACTAGCATTCAGGTGAAATAAGAACTGATTTTATTGAGCAAAACACACCTTTTATACACACACTTATCTTGATAAGAACAGAAGACAAAGCCACAGTTTTCCCGCCATTCCCGCCCCTCCAGACTGACCGGCGCCTCCATAGCAACCCTAGTCCCACAGAATTCCAGGGCACAGTGGTGACGGTTTTGGGATGATCCCGGTGGAGCTCTCGGTCCCCAGATGCTATAGTCCAAAAATCAGCATGATTCGTTTCTGGGGACCGGAGTTGCAGTCCGTTGAAGTTATGGGGATAGGGGTGTCCAAAACCCCTGGTTCCCAAAGGAGCTCCCCTTTGGTAATTCCCCCACCTCTTGTCCTCCCTAGGGGCTACTAATCCCCAAAAGAGCGGAGCTCTGGGGCACATGGTTGCTGGAGCGGCCAGGGGTAAAGTTAGCGGGTGTCCTGTGGCCGACCGGGAGTTCCAGGAGCCCGGCCAGCCTAGGAGGGTTTTCCTGGTCATACACCAGCTCTTCACAAGACAAGCAAACAAAAGCTTCCAGGGATTGTGGTTGCTCTGAGGAGCCCAAAACCACTGAAAAACAGGGGTGAGGCCAAAGGGGGGTGCTTAGCTGTCTGGTATCCGTGACATTAAGGTTAAGGTGTTTTTCTGCAACCCACTGCTAACTTGAGATAGCCTTAAAATCTCCATAGGCAGACATAGACAGTATAGTTGTTAGTAATGAAGGGCTCAGTAGTCTTGGGCTGTTTTTCATGGTTTGTGCGACGCCCCTTAGTTCCAGTGAAGGGTCATCTTAATGCTACAGGATACAAAGACATATAGGGCAACTATGTTCTTCTTGTAACTTAGTGGCATCAGTTTGGGGAAGGCCCTTTCTTGTTCCAGCATCACTGTGACCCTATGCACAAAGCAAGGTCCATGAAGACACCGTTGGATGAGTTTTGTACATAAGGGACTCAAATGGCCTGCACAAAACTGACCTTAACCAACTGAACAGCTCTCTGATCAATTGGATCCTCTTGTACAACATCAGTGTCTGAATTGAATTTCAAATTACCAAAAGAGCTGAGGGAAACGCAAGGCAACATCTTTATAGGGACATGAAACTTGTTGTGCTGTATCTCTGGTGATACTGCTGGTTGTGCTGTACCTCTAGTGACACTGCTGGTTGTCCCGTACCTCTAGTGACACTGCTGGTTGTTGTGCCGTACCTCTGGTGATACTGCTAATTGTTGTGCCGTACCTCTGACGCTGCTGGTTGTTGTGCCGCACCTCTAATGACACTGCTGGTTGTTGTGCCGCACCTCTAGTAACACTGCTGCTTGTTGTGCCGCACCTCTAGTAACACTGCTGCTTGTTGTGCCATACCTCTAATGACACTGCTGGTTGTTGTTCCATACCTCTGGTGACACTGCTGGTATACCATTGGCACCAAGTGGCACTGTTGGCTTGTGCTGGTATACCATTGGCACCAAGTGGCACTGTTGGCTTGTTCCGGTATACCAATGGGACCAAGTGGCACTGCTTGTTAGCGTGGCACTGTTGGCTTGTTCTGATATATCAATGGTACCAAGTAGCACTGCTTGGTAGGGTGGCACTAGTGGCTTATTCTGGTATACCAATGGTACCAAGTGGCACTGTTTGTTAGGGTGGCATTATTGGCTTGTGCTGGTTTACCAACGATACCAAGTGGCACTGCTTATTAGGATGGTACTGTTGACTATTTCTGGTATACCAATGGTACCAAGTGGCACTGCTTGTTAGGATGGCACTGTGTGCTTGTAATGGTATACCAATGGCACCAAGTGGCACTGCTTGTTATGGTGGCATTTTTAGCTTGTACCGGTATACCAATGGTACCAAGTGCACTGCTTGTTAGGGTGGCACTGTTGACTTGTACTGGTATAGCAATGGCACCAAGTGGCACTGCTTGTTAGGGTGGCACTATTGGCTTGTACTGGTATAGCAATGGCACCAAGTGGCACTGCTTGTCAGGGTGGCACTGTTGGCTCTTTCCGTTATACCAATAGCACTAATTGGCACTGCTTGTCAGGGTGGCAATGTTGGCTTGTTCCGTTATACCAATAGCACTAAGTGGCACTGCATATTAGGGTGACACTGTTGGCTTGTTCCGGTATACCAATGGTACCAAGGGGCACTGCTTGTTAGGGTGGCAATATTGGCTTGTTCTAGTATACTAATGGTACCAAGTGGCACTTCTTTTTTAGTGTGGTACTGTTGGCTTGTTCTGGTATAACAATGGCACCAAGTGGCACTGCTTGTTAGGGTGGCACTGTTGACTTGTTCGGGTATATCAATGGTACCAAGTAGCACTGCTTGGTAGGGTGGCAGTGTTTGCTTGTACTGGTATAGCAATGGCACCAAGTGGCACTGCTTGTTAGGGTGGCACTGTTGGCTTGTACTTGTATACCAATGTTACCAATTGGCACTGCTTGTCAGGGTGGCACGGTTGGCATGTTCTGTTATACCAATAGCACCAATTGGCACTGCTTGTCAGGGTGGCAATATTGGCTTGTTCCGTTATACCAATAGCACCAAGTGGCACTGCATATTAGAGTGGCACTGTTGGCTTGTTCCGGTATACCAATGGTACCAAGTGGCACTGCTTGTTAGGGTGACAATATTGGCTTCTTCTGGTATACTAATGGTACCAAGTTGCACTGCTTTTTTAGCGGGGCACTGTTGGCTTGTTCTGGTATACCATTGGCATCAAGTGTCACTCCTTGTTAGTGTGGTACTGTTGGCTTGTTCCGGTATAACAATGGCACCAAGTGGCACTGCTTGTTAGGGTGGCACTGTTGGCTTGTTCTGATATATCAATGGTGCCAAGTAGCACTGCTTGGTAGGGTGGCACTGTTAGCTTATTCTGGTATACCAATGGTACCAAGTGGCACTGTTTGTTAGGGTGGCATTATTGGCTTGTGCTGGTTTACCAACGATACCAAGTGGCACTGCTTATTAGGATGGTACTGTTGTCTTGTAATGGTATACCAATGGCACCAAGTGGCACTGCTTGTTAGGGTGGCATTTTTAGCTTGTACCGGTATACCAATGGTACCAAGTGGCACTGCTTGTTAGGGTGGCACTGTTGGCTTGTACTGGTATAGCAATGGCACCAAGTGGCACTGCTTGTTAGGGTGGCACTGTTGGCTTGTACTGGTATACCAATGGCACCAAGTGGCACTGCATCTTATGGTGGCATTTTTAGCTTGTACCGGTATACCAATGGTACCAAGTGCACTGCTTGTTAGGGTGGCACTGTTGTCTTGTTCCGGTATACCAATGGCACCAAGTGGCACTGCTTGTTAGGGTGACACTGGTGGCTTGTGCTGATACACCAATGGTACCAAGTAGCACTGCTTGTTAGGGTGGCACTGTTGGTATGATTGGTATACCGGAACAAGCCAACATTGCCACCCTGACCAGCAGTGCCAATTGGTGCTATTGGTATAACAGAACATGCCAACCGTGCCACCCTAACAAGCAGTGCCACTTCGTACCATTGCTATACCGGAACAAGCCAACATTGCTACCCTAACAAGCAGTGCCACTTAGTGATATTGGTATACCGAAACAAGTCACTAGTGCCACCCTAACAAGCAGTGCCACTTGGTGCCACTGGTATATCAGCACAAGCCAATAGTTCCACCCTAACAAGCAGTGCCACTTGGTACCATTGGTATACCAGAACAAGCCAACAGTACCACCCTAACAAGCAGTGCCACTTGGTATGATTTGTATACCGGAACAAGCCAAGTGGCACTGCTTGTTAGGGTGGTACTGTTGGCTTGTTCTGGTATACCAATGGTACCAAGTGGCACTGCTTGTTAGGGTGGAACTATTGGCTTGTGCTGATATACCAGTGGCACCAAGTGGCACTGCTTGTTAGGGTGGCACTAGTGACTTGTTTCGGTATACCAATATTACTAAGTGGCACTGCTTGTTAGGGTAGCAATGTTGGCTTGTTCCGGTATAGCAATGGTACGAAGTGGCACTGCTTGTTAGGGTGGCACGGTTGGCATGTTCTGTTATACCAATAGCACCAATTGGCACTGCTGGTCAGGGTGGCAATGTTGGCTTGTTCCGTTATACCGATAGCACCAAGTGGCACTGCATATTAGAGTGGCACTGTTGGCTTGTTCCAGTATACCAATGGTACCAAGTGGCACTGCTTGTTAGGGTGACAATATTGGCTTGTTCTGGTATACTAATGGTACCAAGTGGCACTGCTTTTTTAGCGGGGCACTGTTGGCTTGTTCTGGTATACCATTGGCATCAAGTGTCACTCCTTGTTAGTGTGGCACTGTTGGCTTGTTCCGGTATAACAATGGCACAAAGTGGCACTGCTTGTTAGGGTGGCACTGTTGGCTTGTTCTGGTATATCAATGGTACCAAGTAGCACTGCTTGGTAGGGTGGCACTGTTGGCTTGTTCCGGTATACCAATGGCACCAAGTGGCACTGCTTGTTAGGATGACACTGGTGGCTTGTGCTGATACACCAATGGTACCAAGTAGCACTGCTTGTTAGGGTGGCACTGTTGGCTTGTTCTGGTATACCAATGGTACCAAGTGGCACTGCTTGTTAGGGTGGCACTATTGGCTTGTTCTGGTATGCCAATGGTACCAAGTGGCACTGCTTGTCAGGGTGGTACTGTTGGCTTGTTCTGGTATACCAATGGTACCAAGTGGCACTGCTTGTTAGGGTGGCACTATTGGCTTGTGCTGATATACCAGTGGCACTGCTTGTTAGGGTGGCACTAGTGACTTGTTTCGGTATACCAATAGCACCAAGTTGCACTGCTTGTTAGGGTAGCAATGTTGGCTTGTTCCGGTATAGCAATGGTACGAAGTGGCACTGCTTGTTAGGTTGGCAGTGTTGGCTTGTTCTGGTATACAAGTGGCACTGCTTGTTAGGATAACACTATTGGCTTGTTTCGGTATACCAATAGCACCAAGTGGCACTGCCTGTTAGGGTAGCCCTGTTACGAAGTGGCACTGCTTGTTAGGGTGGCACTAGTGGCTTATTCTGGTATACCAATGGTACCAAGTGGCACTGTTTGTTAGGGTGGCATTATTGGCTTGTGCTGGTTTACCAACGATACCAAGTGGCACTGCTTATTAGGATGGTACTGTTTACTATTTCTGGTATACCAATGGTGCCAAGTGGCACTGCTTGTTAGGGTGGCACTGTTGTCTTGTAATGGTATACCAATGGCACCAAGTGGCACTGCTTGTTATGGTGGCATTTTTAGCTTGTACCGGTATACCAATGGTACCAAGTGCACTGCTTGTTAGGGTGGCACTGTTGTCTTGTTCCGGTATACCAATGGCACCAAGTGGCACTGCTTGTTAGGGTGACACTGGTGGCTTGTGCTGATACACCAATGGTACCAAGTAGCACTGCTTGTTAGGGGGGCACTGTTGGCTTGTTCCGGTATACCAATCGTACCAAGTGGCACTGCTTGTTAAGGTGACACTGTTGGCTTGTTCTGGTATACCAATGATACCAAGTGGCACTGCTTGTTAGGGTGGTACTGTTGGCTTGTTCTGGTATACCAATGGTACCAAGTGGCACTGCTTGTTAGGGTGGAACTATTGGCTTGTGCTGATATACCAGTGGCACCAAGTGGCACTGCTTGTTAGGGTGGCACTAGTGACTTGTTTCGGTATACCAATATCACTAAGTGGCACTGCTTGTTAGGGTAGCAATGTTGGCTTGTTCCGGTATAGCAATGGTACCAAGTGGCACTGCTTGTTAGGGTGACAATATTGGCTTGTTCTGGTATACTAATGGTACCAAGTGGCACTGCTTTTTTAGCGGGGCACTGTTGGCTTGTTCTGGTATACCATTGGCATCAAGTGTCACTCCTTGTTAGTGTGGCACTGTTGGCTTGTTCCGGTATAACAATGGCACAAAGTGGCACTGCTTGTTAGGGTGGCACTGTTGGCTTGTTCTGGTATATCAATGGTACCAAGTAGCACTGCTTGGTAGGGTGGCACTGTTAGCTTATTCTGGTATACCAATGGTACCAAGTGGCACTGTTTGTTAGGGTGGCATTATTGGCTTGTGCTGGTTTACCAACGATACCAAGTGGCACTGCTTATTAGGATGGTACTGTTGACTATTTCTGGTATACCAATGGTACCAAGTGGCACTGCTTGTTAGGGTGGCACTGTTGTCTTGTAATGGTATACCAATGGCACCAAGTGGCACTGCTTGTTATGGTGGCATTTTTAGCTTGTACCGGTATACCAATGGTACCAAGTGCACTGCTTGTTAGGGTGGCACTGTTGGCTTGTACTGGTATAGCAATGGTACCAAGTGCACTGCTTGTTAGGGTGGCACTGTTGGCTTGTACTGGTATAGCAATGGCACCAAGTGGCACTGCTTGTTAGGTTGGCACTGTTGGCTTGTTCCGGTATACCAATGGCACCAAGTGGCACTGCTTGTTAGGATGACACTGGTGGCTTGTGCTGATACACCAATGGTACCAAGTAGCACTGCTTGTTAGGGTGGCACTGTTGGCTTGTTCCGGTATACCAATCGTACCAAGTGGCACTGCTTGTTAGGGTGGTACTGTTGGCTTGTGCTGGTATACCAATGGTACCAAGTGGCACTGCTTGTTAGGGTGGCACTATTGGCTTGTGCTAATATACCAGTGGCACCAAGTGGCACTGCTTGTTAGGGTGGCACTAGTGACTTGTTTCGGTATACCAATAGCACCAAGTTGCACTGCTTGTTTGGGTAGAAATGTTGGCTTGTTCCGGTATAGCAATGGTACGAATTGGCACTGCTTGTTAGGTTGGCAGTGTTGGCTTGTTCTGGTATACAAGTGGCACTGCTTGTTAGGATAGCACTATTGGCTTGTTTCGGTATACCAATAGCACCAAGTGGCACTGCCTGTTAGGGTAGCAATGTTACGAAGTGGCACTGCTTGTTAGGGTGGCACTAGTGGCTTGTTTCGGTATAGCAATAGCTCCAAGTGGCACTGTTTGTTAGGGTGGCATTGTTGGCTTGTTCTGGTATACCAATGGCACCAAGTAGCACTGCTACTATAATACATTTGCTGGCTGTGCAGAGAACAAATTGTCAGTTTTTTCTGTTTTTTTTTTTTTTTTTTTTTTTTTTACATGCTGATGTGTTTGTGTAGCTCGTGCCGTAAGCACATAACATGGGCTTACCAGCCTTTTGACATGTAAGGAAGAACGTTCATAGCCTGCTCTGGCCCTTGTTTATGTGTGTGGGTCACTGTAGGAACCTAATAGTGTTTCTTTGTGTATTTTATTTCATGTTAATAATGAATGCCATGGTCTGTGATGCGGTATACAAAGGTAAGGGAACGTTCCTATGGATAGTGGTGTATTTATCTGGTGCAGACCCCTCTGCCGGACACTGCTATAAAGACTGGAATGGGTGGGCATTGCCCTGTAAGGTGGCGTTTCATGCACCGGTATATTAGGGGAGGACACCTGTTACAGACAGGAGTTTTATCACATTAGTCACTAGCCTGTAACTTCACAATGTCTCTTGGTGACTCCCACCCTCAGCTGGAGAATATTGCTGCGTTTGTGCATTGTGACGTCTACCTCCAGCTCAGGTGCCCGTGTCTCAGGTGATATGAAGGGATCCCTCATCACCTGCCAGAGGATTACTTTACTGCTTATCAGCTGGTGGTGATGGACATGTTATAGACGAGCGGCTGGCTTGCACTTCTTTAAGCAACCTGACAATTCTGGGATTATTTAGATTTGTGGTCGCACAATATGCCAGCTCTGTTATAGGAGCAGACTGTTAACCCCTTCAGTAGGGGCCAAACAGGAGAACCTATGATTACATGTGTGTCTTGTGTATGTACATAGTATATACGTGTAGTTTGTATGTAAGCGTGTGTGTGAGAGAAGCGTGTGTGTGAGAAAAGCGTGAGAAGCGTGTGTGTGAGAAAAGCGTGAGAAGCGTGTGTGTGTGAGAAAAGCGCGAGAAGCGTGTGTGTGTGAGAAAAGCGCGAGAAGCGTGTGTGTGTGAGAAAAGCGCGAGAAGCGTGTGTGACCCTGTGCTGTACGTTACCTACACTATATGCACCTATAATGTACATAGGGAATGTGACGCTAGTGTGACCCTGTGCTGTATGTTACCTACACTCTATGCACCTATATAACATACGTAGCGATTGTGACCATGTGCTGTACGTTACCTACACTCTATGCACCTATATAACGTACATAGGGATGGTGACACTAGTGTGACCCTGTGCTGTACGTTACCTACACTCTATGCACCTATATAACGTACGTAGGGATGGTGACACTAGTGTGACCCTGTGCTGTACGTTACCTACACTCTATGCACCTATATAACGTACGTAGGGATGGTGACACTAGTGTGACCCTGTGCTGTTTGTTACCTACACTCTATGCACCTATATAACGTATGTAAGGATTGTTTCGCTAGCGTGACCCTGTGCTGTATGTAACCTACACTATATGCACCTTTATAACGTACATAGTGATGGTGACACTAGTGTGACCCTGTGTTGTACGTTACCTACACTATATGCACCTATATAACGTACATAGGGATGGTGACACTAGTGTGACCCTGTGCTGTACGTTACCTACACTCTATGCACCTATATAACGTATGTAAGGATTGTTACGCTAGTGTGACCCTCTGCTGTATGTAACCTACACTATATGCACCTATATAACGTACATAGGGATGGTGACACTAGTGTGACCCTGTGCTGTACGTTACCTACACTCTATGCACCTATATAACGTATGTAAGGATTGTTACGCTAGTGTGACCCTCTGCTGTATGTAACCTACACTATATGCACCTATATAACTTACATAGGGATGGTGACACTAGTGTGACCCTGTGCTGTACGTTACCTACACTCTGCACCTATATAACATATGTAAGGATTGTTACGCTAGTGTGACCCTGTGCTGTATGTAACCTACACTATATGCACCTATATAACGTACATAGGGATGGTGACACTAGTGTGACCCTGTGCTGTACGTTACCTACACTATATGCACCTATATAATGTACATAGGTATGGTGACGCTAGTGTGACCCTGTGATGTACGTTACCTACACTATATGTACCTATATAACGTACGTAGGGATGGTGACACTAGTGTGACCCTGTGCTGTACGTTACCTACACTATATGCACCTATATAACGTACAAAGGGATTGTTATGCTAGTGTGACCCTATGCTGTACGTTTACCTACACTTTATACACTTATATAACATACGTAGGGATGGTGAGACTAGTGTGACCCTGTGCTGTATGTTACCTACACTATATTCACTTATATAACATACGTAGGGATTGTGACACTAGTATGACCCTGTATTGTATTTTATCTACACTATATGCAGTTATATAACATACGTAGGGATTGTGACACTAGTATGACCCTGTGCTGTATGTTACCTACACTATATGCACTTATATAACATACGTAGGGATTGTGACACTAGTATGACCCTGTGCTGTATGTTACCTACACTATATACACTTATATAACATACATAGGGATTGTGACACTAGTATGACCCTGTACTGTATGTTACCTACACTATATGCACCTATATAACGTACATAGGGATTGTTATGCTAGTGTGACCCTGTGCTGTATGTTACCTACACTATATACAGTTATATAACATACATAGGGATTGTGACACTAGTGTGACCCTGTGCTGTATGTTACCTACACTATATGCACCTATATAACGTACATAAGGATTTTGACACTAGTGTGACTCTGTGCTGTACGTTACCTACACCATATGCACGTATATAACGTACATAGTGATTGTTATGCTAGTGTGACCCTGTGCTGTATGTTACCTACACTATATGCACCTATATAACGTACGTAAGGATTGTGACACTAGTGTGACCCTGTGCTGTACGTTACCTACACTATATGCACCTATATAACGTACGTAAAATCGTGCTTGTGATTTGCTCTTATTACACCCAGTGCCTGGTTTTTGTGGGTCACCTGGTTTTTCTCTCCTCTTACTTGTGTTATGAACTTTGTTGTGACCTTTTTACCTCGGCCCAGCTGTGCTCTCACTTGCTGATTTTGTGCCTTCATCTCTCGCCTTGCGCTCTCTCTCTCTCTCTCTCTCTCTCTCTCTCTCTCGTCCTTGGATCCTTTCCCACCCACCAGACTGGAATTTGACATCTGGACATTCTACAGTCATTACCGGTTGCCTCAGCAACAATGTCCCCCTGGGCCGGTTAGAAAGGGTAATGACGGCCGTGCGATGTTCCTAGACAGAGTGAAATGTTTGACACTTGCTTATTTCTGTCTCATCTTGTGATGATTCTGCATTACAGTTGTTGTTGAGCTAAATACCTAGAACATAAGCAGCCTCTGGGCCCTTCATGCCTTGCACACACTTGTGTACAAGACCGGAACCCATCTGTAGCGCTCAGGAGACAATGTGTGACCAGAGCATTATGGGTCAGTCAGTGGCCCTGCCAGATCTGGGATTATGAAGAGAAAGAGTGGGTGGGATTCCTTTATAAGTAATGCTGCTGCAACCAAGAACCACACCAGTAATGCTGCAGTCTTCTGCTTCTGAGGCGCAGACTTGATGACCCTATTGTTGCATCAGGCGTATTTGTGTATTGCATAATCTCAGCTATTTTACAGTATCAGAGCTTGGTCTAGAAGTGAAGCTGTGTCCTGTGCTCAGCCAGGGGCAGCGACTATACAACGCCCGTATTGTGCAGTATGTGTTAAACTCTGTATCAGTGCTCTAGAAGTGAAGCGTTGTATTATCCTGTGCTCAGTCAGGGCAGCGACTATACAACGCCCGTATTGTGCAGTATGTGTTAAACCCTGTATCAGTGCTCTAGAAGTGAAGCGTTGTATTATCCTGTGCTCAGTCAGGGCAGCGACTATACAACACCCGTATTGTGCAGTATGTGTTAAACCCTGTGTCAGTGCTCTAGAAGTGAAGCGTTGTATTATCCTGTGCTCAGTCAGGGCAGCGACTATACAACACCCGTATTGTGCAGTATGTGTTAAACCCTGTATCAGTGCTCTAGAAGTGAAGCGTTGTATTATCCTGTGCTCAGTCAGGGCAGCGACTATACAACGCCCGTATTGTGCAGTATGTGTTAAACCCTGTATCAGTGCTCTAGAAGTGAAGCGTTGTATTATCCTGTGCTCAGTCAGGGCAGCGACTATACAACGCCCGTATTGTGCAGTATGTGTTAAACCCTGTATCAGTGCTCTAGAAGTGAAGCGTTGTATTATCCTGTGCTCAGTCAGGGCAGCGACTATACAACGCCCGTATTGTGCAGTATGTGTTTAACTCTGTAGATGGCACATATGTGATTTAACCCTTTCTGTACAGTCATCCAATATACAAAGACATACCTAGATAAAGATGTTTTAATACATTGAATTCTGGTTATTAAATCTTAATTTCTCTTGTTAAGTGTATCCAGTCCATGGATCATCCATTACTTATGGAATATATTCTCCTTCCCAACAGGAAGTTGCAAGAGTCCACCCACAGCAAAGCTGCTATATAGCTCCTCCCCTAACTGCCATATTCAGTCATTCTTTTGCAAGCCTCAACATAGATAGGAGGTCGTGAGAGTCTGTGGTGATTTATACTTTGTTTATTCTTCAATCAAAAGTTTGTTATTTTTAAATGGCACCGGAGTGTGCTGTTTTTCTCAGGCAGTATTTGGAAGAAGAATCTGCCTGCGTTTTTCTATGATCTTAGCAGACGTAACTGAGATCCATTTGCTGTTCTCACACATTCTGAGGAGTGAGGTACTTCAGAGGGGGAATGGCGTGCAGGTTTTCCTGCAGATAAGGTATGTGCAGTAAAATATTTTTCTAGGAATGGAATTGACTAAGAAAATACTGCTGATACCGAAGTAATGTAAGTAAAGCCTTAAATGCAGCGATAGCGACTGGTATCAGGCTTATTAATAGAGATACATACTCTTGTAAAAATGTGTTTTAAAACGTTTGCTGGCATGTTTAATCGTTTTTAACATATGTTTGGTGATAAAACTTATTGGGGCCTAAGTTTTTTCCACATGGCTGGCTTAAATTTTGCATAGAAACAGTTAACTGAAGCTTCCCACTGTTGTAATATGAGTGGGAGGGGCCTAATTTAGTGCTTTTTTGCGCAGTTAAAATTACAAAATGAATTATCCAGATTCCCTTAGCAGTCCCATGAATACTACAGGACATTTCTAAAGGGCTAAAAAGACTTCCAAAATCGTTTATAGGGAAGGTAATCCACAGCTCTGCTGTGGCAGTTTTGTTGTGTCTGTTTTTAAAAACGTCTGTCGTTTTTTTGATCTGTTTTTTGCATTAAGGGGTTAATCATCCATTTGCAAGTGGGTGCAATGCTCTGTTACCTTATTACATGTACTGTAAAAATTTGTTTGTTTTACTGCCTTTTTTCACTGTTTTTCAAATTTTGACAAAATTTGTTTCTCTTAAAGGCACAGTAACGTTTTATATATTTGCTTGTTAACTTGATTTAAAGTGTTTTCCAAGCTTATTAGTCTCATTATTAGTCTGTTCTAACATGTCTGACATAGAGGAAGCTCTGTGTTCATTATGTTTTAAAGCCATGGTGGAACCCCATCTTAGAATGTGTACCAGATGTACTGATTTCATGTTAAACAATAAAGATCATTTTTTGTCTTTAAAAACATTATCACCAGAGGATTCTGTCGTGGGGGTAGTTATGCCGACTAACTCTCCCCACGTGTCAGACCTTTTGACTCCCGCTTTAGGGACTCACGCTCAAATGGCGCCAAGTACATCAAGGGCACCCATAGCGTTTATTTTACCAGGGGATTCTGTCGAGGGGAAAGTTATGCCGATTAACTCTCCCCACGTGTCAGACCCTTCGACTCCCGCTTCAGGGACTCACGCTCAAATGGCGCCAAGTACATCAAGGGCGTCCATAGCGTTTATTTTACAAGACATGGCAAAGGTGGTGAATAATACTCTGGCAGCAGTATTATTCAGACTACCTGAAATTAAAGGAAAGCAGATAGCTCTGGGGGTAGATACAGAGCATACAGACGCTTTAAGAACCATGTATGATACTACCTCACAATATGCTTAGTCTGTGGGTGATTTTTTTGACTCAGGGAAGATGATTTAACCTGATTCTGATATTTCTACATTTAAAATTTATGCTTGAGAACCTCCACTTGTTGCTCAGGGAGGCTTTGGCTGCTCTGAATGAATGTGTACAATCGCAGGGCCAGAGAAATTGTGTAGACTGGATAAATAATATGCAGTGCCGGTGTGTACTGATGTTTTTCCAATGCCTAAAGAGGTTTACTAAAAAATTTTTTTAATAAGGAATGGGATAGACCAGGTGTGCCGTTCTCTTCCCCTCCTATTTTTTAGAAGAATGTTTTCTAATAGTTACCACCACACGGGACTTCTGGTAGACAGTTCCTAAGGTGGAGAGAAGAGTTTCTACTCTAGCTAAGCGTACCACTACCTCTGGCGAGGACAGTTGTGCTTTTTAGATCCAATGGATAAAAAATGTTTATTCAACAGGGTTTTATCCTACAGCCCCTTGCATACATTGCTTCTGTCACTGCTGCTGCGGCGTTCTGGGTTGAGTCTCTTGATTAGGCTTTACAGTTAGCGACTCCATTGGATGAATATATTTGACAAGCTTATGCTAGCCAATTCCTTTGTTTTCTGATGCCTTTGTTCGTTTGACTAGACTAACGGCTAAGAATTCTGTTTTTTACTATACTGGCGCGCAGAGCGCTATGGCTTATATCATGGTCAGCTGTCGTGACTTTAATAAATATGCTACTTAACTTCCCTTCAAGGGGCAGACCCTATTCGGGCCTGGTTTGAAGGAGATTATTGCTTATATCACTGGAGGAAAAGGTCATGCCCTTCCTCAGGATAGGAATCAAGGGCCAAAAAAGGTCTAACAATTGGACCTGGAACAAAGATAAGCAGGCCAAGGAGCCTGCTGCTGCCTCTAAGGCAGCATGAAGGAACGGACACCTATCCGGTAACGGATCCTATAGGGGGCAGACTTTCATTCTTCGCCCGGGCGTGGGCAAGAGATGCCCAGGATCCCTAGGCATTGGAATTTATATCCCAGAGATATCTTCTGGATTTCAAAGATTCCCCCCCCAAAAAAAGGGGAGATTTCGCCTTTCACAATTATCTGCAAACCAGATAAAGAAGGAGGCATTCTTACATTGTGTACAAGATCCATCCAGTTCCAAGAGAGGAACAGGGACAGAGTTTTTACTCAAATCTGTTTGTGGTTCCCAAGGTGAGGGAACCTTCAGACCTATTTGGATCTAAAGATCTTAAACAAATTCCTCAGAATTCCGTCATTTAAGATGGAATCTATTCGTACCATCTTAACTATGATCCAGGAGAGTCAATAGAGGACTACAATGGATTTGAAGGATGCTTATCCTCACATTGTGAGGCATAAAGATCAACTTCGTTTTTCAGGTTTGCCTTTCTAGACAGGCATTACCAGTTTGCAGCTCTTTCCTTTGGGATATCTACAGCCCCAAGAATCTTTATGGAGGTTCTGGGGTCGCTTTGACGGTCCTTAGGCCGCGGGGCATAGAAGTGGCCCCTTAGTTAGACGACATCCTGATACAGGCGTCAAACATCCAAATTGCCAAGTCTCATACGGACGTAGTACTGGCATTTCTGAGATCACATGGGTGGAAAGTGAACAAGGAAAGAGTTCTCTATCCCCAATCTCAAAGGTTTCCCTCCTAGGGACTCTGATAGATTCTGTAGAAATGAAAATTTACCTGACGGAGTCCAGGTTGTCAAAGTTTCTAAATTTCTGCCGTGTTTTTCATCCCATCCGCGCCCTTCGGTGGCTCAGTACATGAATGAAATCGGCTTAATAGGTAACGGCAAGGGACAAAGTACCGTTTGCACGTCTACATTTCAGACCGCTGCAACTATGCATGCTCAGTCAGAGGAACGGGGATTACACAGATTTGGCCCCCTGTTGAACCTGGACCAAGAGAACAGAGATTCTCTTCTCTGGTGACTATGTCGGGTCCATCTGTCCAAGGGTATGACCTTCCGCAGGTCAGATGGGACAATTGTTACAATGGATGCCAGCCTTTTAGGTTGGGATGCAGTCTGGAACTCCCTGAAGGCTCAGGGATAGTGGACTTAGGAGGAGACCCTCCTTCTAATAAATATTTTGGGAGTGATATTCCATGCTCTTCAGACTTGGCCTCAGTTAGCAACTCTGAGGTACATCATACTCAGTCGGACAATATACGCGACTGTGGCTTACATCAGCCATCAAGGGGGAACAGAAGTTCCCTAGTGATGTTAGAAGTCTTACAATAATTCACTGGACAGAGACTCACTCTTGTCTATCAGCTATCCATATCCCAGGTGTTGAGAACTGGGAGGTGGATTTTCTAAGTCGTCAGACTTTTCTTCCAGGGGAGTGGGATTTCCTTCGGAGGTCAAGACCAAGCAGGAGAGGGCTTTGGTGTTTTTGACAGCGCCTGCGTAGCCACGCAGGACCTGGTATGCAGATCTGGTGGACATGTCATCCTTTCGATCACGGTCTCTGCTTCTGAGACAGGTCCCTCTACCTCAGGGTCCTTTCAACCATCTAAATAGAATCAATCTGAGATGGACTGCCTGGAGACTGAACGCTTGATGTTATCAAAGCATGGCTTCTCCGAGTCAGTCATTGATACCTTAATACAGACATGAAAGCCTGTCTCTAGGAAAATTGAACATAGATATGGTGTAAATATCTGATTGTTATGAATCCAAGGGTTACTCATGGAGTAAAGCCTGGATTCCCAGGATATTATCTTTTCTCCAAGATGTTTTTGAGAAAAGGGTTGTCAGCTAATTCCTTAAAAGGGACAGATTTTTACTCTGTCTATTTTTTTTGCACCAGCGTCTGGCAGGTATTCTAGACGTTCAGGCATTTGGTCAGGCTTTGGTTAGATCCAAGCCTGTGTTTAAAACTGTTGCTCCACCATGGAGCTTAAACCTGGTTCTTAAGGCTCTTCAAGAAGTTCCGTTTGAACCTTTTTTTTGTTCCATAGATATCAATCTTTATCTTGGAAAGTTCCTTTTGGGTAGCTATTTCCTCGACTCGTAGAGTCTCCAAGTTATCTGTTACAATGTGATTCTCCTTATCTGGTCCTTCGTACGGATAAGGTAGTCCTGCGTACCAACCTGGGTTTTTTCCTAAGGTGGTATCTAACAAGAACATCACTCAAGAGATAGTTGTTCCATGCTTGTATCCTAATCCTTCCTCAAAGAAGGAACGTCTATTACACAATATTGGACGTGGTTTGTGCTTTAAAGTTTTACTTACAAGCTACTACAGTTTTCATCAAACGTTCACCTTGTTTGTTGTCTATTCTGGACAGAGGAGAGGTCAAAAGACTTCAGCAGCCT
The DNA here is from genome assembly GCF_027579735.1 of Bombina bombina. Classification (NCBI taxonomy): domain Eukaryota; kingdom Metazoa; phylum Chordata; class Amphibia; order Anura; family Bombinatoridae; genus Bombina; species Bombina bombina. Next base: position 440,847,771 of record NC_069505.1, on the reverse strand, counting down.
CTCTGTCTTTTTGGTTAAAAAGCATAATTAATTTAGCTTATGAGACTGCTGGACAGCAGCCTCCTGAAGGGATTGCAGCTCATTCTACTAGAGCTGTGGTTTTCACTTGGGCCTTTTTTAAATGTGGCTTCTGTTGAACAGATTTACAAGACGGAGTCTTGGTCTGCGCTTCATACTTTTTCAAATTTAACAAATTATTTCTCTTGTAGTGTATCCAGTCCACGGCCCGCCCTGTCACTTTAAGGCAGGTAATTTTTTCATTTGCACTACAGTCACCACTGCACCCTATGGTTTTTCCTTTCTCTGCATGTTTTCGGTCGAATGACTGAATATGGCAGTTAGGGGAGGAGCTATATAGCAGCTTTGCTGTGGGTGGACTCTTGCAACTTCCTGTTGGGAAGGAGAATATATTCCATAAGTAATGGATGATCCGTGGACTGGATACACTACAAGAGAAATAAATTTATCAGGTAAGCATAAATTATGTTTTTCTTCTTAAATGGAAAGAGTCCACAGCTGCATTCATTACTTTTGGAAAATAAGAACCTGGCCACCAGGAGCAGGCAAAGACACCCCAGCCAAAGGCTTAAATACTCCTCCCACTCCCCTCATCCCCCAGCCATTCTTTGCCTTTTGTCCCAGGAGGTTGGCAGAGAATTGTCAGAATTTTTTTTTTTGGTCTCTTATGGTGGTTAGTACTCTTAGGCATGGGACATGAGTTTTTTTTGACAGTCCTGTCAGTCTCTCAGTGAGGGCCTGGATTAAAGTTAGGGTCCGGAGATGCAGGAAGAGTCTTTCTGCGAAACCACCCTGACTCATATTAACAACTCCTCAAGCAATAAGCTGCTTATGTGTGATGTTTATGGGCTCGTGGTTTGGAACTTTGAGGCCTTTGGAAGTGACGCAGCCTTTTGGTTGGGCGCGCTTTTTGGAATGTACGGTTCACCTTGTCTTGTGTTCGGGCGTGGTTACATTCCGTTTTCCAATTCTGCATTCCCGACTGCGTGGCGTAGAAAATTTTCTAGTCCGCAGGGGTCTGGTCATAGAAGGTGGTGAGTGCTCCAGTCTTTGGGGGTGTTAGGTGCTGTTTTTGTTTTTACTACTTTAGTCCATACTTGTATATCCTCTCTCCAGTTATGGAGGATTCTGATGCTGAGACTGTGCTAATTTCAGATTCAGTTACGGAGGATTCTGATACTGAGACTATTATGATTTCAGATTCTGTGTCCGGTGATGAATCTGGATTGGCCTCGTTCACACGTGTCAACCAGTTTTGTTCCGTATGCCATATGAGGGCGCCTAGTTGCTTGGGGTATCAAGGGTCTGCTGAGCCATCCGCCTCTGGGGGGTCCCGTACTCCGAGAGGCAAGTTCCCTACCAATTCATACTTCTACACATGCGGGTAACCCAGTTTCTGATTCCTCCATGCAGGGTGGTGTGTTCCCCCCGGAGATTGTAGCACATTTTTGTTTCCACATAATGTTGGCGATTGTTTGTCTGCAGAGTCCAGACGTTTATTTGAGAATGTGCTCGTGCCCTATTGTCCCAGGCCTTCCGCCTTGGGAGGGCCTCTACAGTTCCCCGCGGGTGTAACTGTCCCTGAGTGTTGTGCCTTTCATTACAGGATTGCACGCCTTCGCGTATTGCTCAGACATGTTTTTCAGTTTACCAGATAACGGGAATTTTCAGTCTGCTTATTCGAATGGTGCACCTCATTAGACATGTGGGGATGAGGTAATCTCCTGGTTGTCATTTGTTTGAGATCTTTCCCAGTTTTGAAAGATAGGGCTCCGTTTGGCTGGTCCTGCAGGTAGGCCTGTGTCTTTTTGGGCGTTAACCTCCGGGTTGCCTTTTATTTTATTTATGTCCGATGGGATGTCTTTTATTTGTTTTTGTTTCCTTCGGGAACCTTCTCGGATTGATACTCTTTATTACTTCTTCAGAAGTTGTTTTGGACATCTTAGTCCTACGTTAAAAATGTCTGTTTTCTGTTTTTTCCCCTATGAGGGAGAATTTATGCAGCTTGCCGGTTAGGACCCTAGGTGCAGGCTTGTCCTGTCGAGTTTGTTCGGTCTTGCGGCTGTTCAGACATGTGGAGCTATTCTGCTCGGCTGGTTCGGTAGAAGCGCTGAGTGCTCAGGTTATCATTGTTTTTCATGTTCAACTAAGCATTCGAGAGGACCTGTGGGTCCGTGAGGTGGGAAGGATTGTTTCAGTCCTTATAGCCTTCAGTCATAGTAGGCCGGGCAGGGGAGTTTTTCTGCTGCGTCACTCTGACATCTGATTTCATAAGACCCTAGAGTTTTCCTCCCCCATGTGGTGGAGGGTTGGAGGGCTTAATGCCCCTTACCGCAGTTGAGCGGGTTTGGCCTTCATTTTCAGGCCTCTGGATTTGTCCTTTTGGGCTTGATCCAACAGCTTGTACATGATAGCTGTCTAGCATACGGAAGGTTTGCAGTATGAAACCAGTTGCAGCTCTTGGCACCTTGCAGGTGTTCGTGTAAGCTTTTTATAGTGTATCTAGATGTAGCTCTTACTCTTTGACACGTACTGTCTGTCTGAGTTATAAGAGACCTTTGGGTTTTCTTCCGTTGTCTCTGGGTGAGTTGGATCTCCTTTTAGGGATCTGTGTTCCAGGTGATGGTTGTTCCCTGTGGGGACTTTGTTTAGCTCTGGGTTTCTGGAGCTGGGTGGGCTTAGTGCCTTTCTTTTCTCTTCCTTGTGTCTTCTGCTTGTGCGGAGGTGATAGGGAGACTAGTCCTACTAGTAGGATTTTTTTGACCTCGAGGTATCCCTTGGTTGTCCTGAGGCTTTGAGAAGTATCTTCATATGACTTGTAGCCTTGCTCTTTGGAGCGTTGGACTTTAGCTAGGGGTGGTTCCTTCCTTTTGGTTGGGGCTTTCAAGTTCTTCTTGCTATCCGGATTCTCTGGATATGCATCTGTCCCTTGTGTCTGGCTTTTTGGCCAGTTGGGGTGTTTAGTTCTAGGGGGTGTTTAGTTCTAGGGTAAGGTTTGCCTGAGTTATTAGGTGCCTGGACCTGTTTTTCTCCTCGAGATTTCCGGTTGCTGCAGCTTTGCTTTGACTTTTTTCCTGACTCAGTCTTGGGTAGTTTTGGAATCTTGGATCTCAGGATTGGTCGGGTGTTCCACGGTAGTGGGAACTTAGGCTATGTCCTTGGTCCATCTACCTAACCTGGTCATGGTTGGCCAGGATTTCGGAGTATTTTTTACTCCTTGCCACCATCATTTGGTGGTTAGCTGTGTGGCTTGCGCCTCAAGGGTTGTTGGTTCATTCCCAGCTGCTGGCGCTGGATGTCCAATTTCTGGTGCGCCTTAGGGTTGCATTCCCCTGGTAAGCTTGCCAGTGTACCTGTGGATTCCCTGCTTTGCAGGCGAATGGGTTGGCTGTGCCTCTGCTTGGCAAGCTACTTGTAGGGCGGTCCTTTTCTAGGACTTTTGTGTTGGGGATGTATCTTCCCATTAACCAGTGGCTTTGGGCCTTGAGGACAGTTGTTACCCTTCCGGCCTTATCCCTTTTCTTTCTGGGATATTCTCCTCCCTATGGAGACGGAGTCCTTTCTTGGGGCTTCTCCTGGTTGGGAGGTAGAAAGGTGGGATTGGTTCCCCCTGTGATCTTGCTGGCTCCAAGGCAGACTTGCTGGGCTTTTGTTTTGATAGATCCTTAGGTCTATGGCCTTGTCTGTTTTCAGAGTCGGGTTGTACTCTGTGGGGATGGCTGTGCTATCTTTACGCTCGTTACTGTACCAGTTTCAGGATTCTTTTGTTCCCCTGTCTCAGATCCCTGAGGCTGGGCTGGTCCAGCTGGGTGTGGGTCTGCAGGTCAGGATGACCTAGCGTTCTAAGATGCTGCGTTCGGATTGCAGTCTCCTTTGGATGTGTGAGCTTGTTGAGTCTATCCTATTAGCTCAGTCTGCTAGGATATAGATTTCCGTTCACCTTGCTCAATTGATTTAAGAAGTGGGTTTAATCTTCCTTCGGGTTCTGAGAGTATTCTCTCCTTCTTGGGGGCCTCGATGGAGGCTTTGTGTTCCCCTTTTTAGGGACCTGTGGGTAGGTCCGGCGGCTTAGGTTGCCTGGAGCATGCCCTTTTTGAGGGTTGCTTTTGTGGTCTGTTTTTTTTTTTTTTTTTTTTTTGCTTCACTGCCTCTTCTTCCTCGCAAGCATGCTCTGTGTCATCCTGTTATGGACTCTGTGTTTTCATACTTGGGTTTTTTTCGCCTGGGTCTATTACACACTTTTCATGGTAAATACTTTGGTGTTCTATGTTCAGACGCTGGGAGGACTTTGCCTCTTCAGTTGCATTCCATGCTTGCAGGATGTTGGAGAGACGTCTGTTCTGTCTCTGTGCCCGGTCTTATCCTGGGTTTCGCTTGTATAGGCATGGCCTCATTTCCCTGTTTGAGTCCATTTGGGTCTCTGTGAACTGGGCCCAATCTTAGAGGTGTTATCTTTTTTGTATTAAGGGACATTTCGGTTCCTCAGTTCTCCTTTGCCTCGTCCCCTTGGGGGTTTCGACGGGTATCCTCTTTATTTGTGAGTGGTGGGGGACCGTCTGTTGGGCGACGGTGTCTCTTGGTGGACTGTTTGCTCAGTCTAGTCCGTTTTGCGGTCTGTAGATAGGCTCTGGACTAGATGCGAGTCAGTGTCCTTGGGTCTTTTCCTTAAAAAAATAAATAAATCTCGGTTTCAGACGAAGCAGGATTTTTTTTATTGGGGAGAGGTTCAGGCCTGGTGCTCTCAGTATGGGCCGCCTATTGTACCCTCCCGTCTTGGCATGCAGTGTCCTCTATAGCTTGCGTATTGTTTTCCCAAAAGTAATGAATGCAGCTGTGGACTCTTTCCATTTAAGAAGAAAAACATAAATTATGCTTACCTGATAATTTCCTTTTCTTCTGATGGAAAGAGTCCACAGCTCCCCACCCGTAATTTTACGTGGGGCTTCCTTATATTCTTCTGTCACCTTTTCACCCTGATATTTCTTCTACTGTTCCTTGTTCCTCGGCAGAATGACTGGGGGATAAGAGGAGTGGGAAGAGTATTTAAGACTTTGGCTGGGGTGTCTTTGTCTCCTCCTGGTGGCCAGGTTCTTATTTTCCCAAAAGTAATGAATGCAGCTGTGGACTCTTTTTTCCATCAGAAGAAAAGGAAATTATCAGGTAAGCATAATTTATGTTTTCTTTCAAGTAATTGGCAAGCATCCATGAGCTAGTGACGTATGGGATATAAAATCCTACCAGGAGGGGCAAAGTTTCCCAAACCTCAAAATGCCTATAAATACACCCCTCACCACACCCATAATTCAGTTTTACAAACTTTGCCTCTTATGGAGGTGGTGAAGTAAGTTTGTGCTTGATTTCTATTATTTCTTCTATGATAAGCGCTTCTAAGCATTCTGAAGCCCAGTTCCTCTCAGAGTACAGTGTTTGTTAGAGGGATGTGAAGAGAGTATCGCCTATTGATTTTATGTTATCACTCGCGGGGAATCTTTTCAAGGGTTCTCTGTTATCGGTCGTAGGGATTCATCTCCTACCTCCCTTTTCAGATTGACGATATACTCTTATATACCATTACCTCTGCTGATAGTTTTCAGTACTGGTTTGGCTATCTGCTATACGTGGATGGGTGTCTTTCGGTAAGTATGTATCATTATTTAAGACACTCTCAACTATGGTTTGGCGCTTTATGTATTAATATAACGTTTTAAATATATGTATTTTACTTATATTTGCCATGAGTCAGGTCTATGTATATTTCCCTTTTGCAGTTTTGCAATTTTGTTATGGGAATCATGTTTTAGGAAGTTTGTCTTACCTGGGGTATAGTCATTAATTTCTTTCATATTGGCAAGAGTCCATGAGCTAGTGACGTATGGGATATACAATCCTACCAGGAGGGGAAAAGTTTCCCATACCTCAAAATGCCTATAAATACACCCCTCACCACACCCACAATTCAGTTTAACGAATAGCCAAGAAGTGGGGTGATAAAGAAAGGAGCAAAAGCATAAACAAAGGAATTGGAGTAATTATGCTTTATACAAAAAAAAATCATAACCACCATAAAAAGGGTGGGCCTCATGGAGTCTTGCAAATATGAAAGAAATGAATTTATCAGGCAAATTCTTACATAAATTATGTTTTCTTTCATGTAATTGGCAAGAGTCAATGAGCTAGTGACGTATGGGATAGCAATACCCACGCAAGAGTCACTTGAGAGGGAGGGATAAAAAAATAAAGACAGCCAATTTGTTGAAAAAATTAATCCACAACCCAAATCATAAGTTTTCTTATAATGAAAAAGAAAAAAACTGAAATTATAAGCAGAAGAAGCAAATTGAAACAGCTGCCTGATGAACTTTTCTACCAAAAACTGCTTCTGAAGAAGAAAAAACATCAAAATGAGTCCCACCCTGATGATTGACATACGCCACAGTTGTGACATTGTCTGTCTGAAAACAAATAAACGGCTCTCTCTTCAATAGAGGCCAAAACTGAAGAGCTCTGAGAATCGCAAATATTGATTGGTAATCTCGCCTCTTGAGATTTCCAAACCCCTTGTGCTGTCAAAGATCCCCAGACAGCTCCCCAACCTGAAAGACTCGCATCTGCTGTGATCAAAGTCCAGGTTGGATGAACAAAAGAGGCCCCTTGAACTATACGATGGTGATCTAACCACCAAGTCAGAGATAGTCGAACATTGGGATCTAAGGATATTAATTGTGATATCCTTATATAATCCCTGCACCATTGGTTCAGCATACAAAGCTGAAGAGGTCTCATGTGAAAACGAGCAAAGGGGATCGCGTCCGATGCTGAAGTCATGAGACCTAAAACCTCCATGCACATAGCTACTGAAGGGAATGATTGAGACTGAAGGTTCTGACAGGCTGCAACCAATTTCAAACGTCTCTTGTCTCTTAGAGACAAAGTCATGGATACTGAATCTATTTGGAAACCTAAAAAGGTTACCCTTGTCTGAGGAATCAAAGAACTTTTTGGTCTTTGAAGAAACAAGTGTCTTTGAAGAAACAACACTAGTTGATTCATGTGAGATTCTGCAGAACGTAAAGACTGAGCAAGTACCAAGATATTGTCCAAATAAGGAAACACCGCCATACCCCGCTCTCTGATTACAGAGAGTAGGGCACGAGAACCTTTGAAAAGATACTTGGAGCTGTCGCTAGGCCAAAAGGAAGAGCAACAAATCGGTAATGCTTGTCTAGAAAAGAGAATTTCAGGAACTGATAGTGATCTGGATGAATCGTAATATGAAGATATGCATCCTGTAAGTCTATTGTGGACATATAATGCCCTTGCTGAACAAAAGGCAGAATAGTCCTTATAGTCACCATTTTGAATGTTGGTACTCTTACATAACGATTCAAGACCTTTAGATCCAGAACTGGTCTGAATGAATTTTCTTTCTTTGGGACAATGAACAGATTTGAATAAAACCCCAGACCCTGTTCCTGAAAAGGAACTGACACGATTACCCCAGATAACTCCAGGTCTGAAACACACTTCAGGAAAGCCTGTGCTTTCTCTGGGTTCACTGGAATGCATGATGGAAAGAAACTTCTCACAGGCGGTCTTACTCTGAAACCTATTCTGTACCCCTGAGAGACAATGTTCTGAATCCAATGATTTTGGACTGAATTTATCCAAACATCCGTGAAAAATTTTAATCTGCCCCCTACCAGCTGAGCTGGAATGAGGGCCGCACCTTCATGCGGACCTGGGGGCTGGTTTAGATCTCTTAAATGGCTTGGATTTATTCCAGATTGAAGAAGGCTTCCAAATTGTGACAGATTCCTTAGGGGAAGGACTAGGTTTCTGTTCCTTATTCTGTCGAAAGGAATGAAAACGGTTAGAAGCTTTAAATTTACCCTTAGATTTTTTTTTATCCTGAGGCAAAAAAGCTCCCTTCCCCCCAGTGACAGTTGAAATTATAGAATCCAACTGAGAACCAAATAATTTATTGCCTTGTCGATTTAGAAGTCATCTCAGCATTCCAAGATTTAAGACATAAAGCTCTTCTAGCTAAAATAGCTAAAGACTTATATCTAACATCAATTCTGATGATATAAAAAATGGCATCACAAATGAAATTATTAGCATGTTGAATTAATTTAACAATGCTATACACATTATGATCTGATACTTGTTACGCTAAAGTTTCCAACCAAAATGTTGAAGCAGCTGCAACATCAGCCAAAGAAATAGCAGGCCTAAGAAGATGGCCTGAACATAAATAAGTTTTCCTTAAATAAGATTCAAGCTTCCTATCTAAAGGATCCTTAAAAGAAGTACTATCTTCCGTAGGAATAGTTGTACGTTTATCAAGAGTAGAGATGGCCCCATCAACTTTGGGGATCTTTTCACAAAACTCCAATCTATCAATAGGCAAAGGATACAATTTTTTAAACCTTGAAGAAGGAGTAAAATAAGTACCCAGTCTATTCTATTCCTTAGAAATCATATCTGAAATAGCATCAGGAACTGGAAAAACCTCTGGAAAAACTACATGAGGTTTATACACCGAATTTAAACGTTTACTAGTTTTAGTATCAAGAGGACTAGTCTCCTCCATATCTAATGCAATCAACACTTCTTTTAATAAAGAACGAATATACTCCATTTTAAATAAATAAGAGGATTTGTCAGTGTCGGTATCTGAGGCAGGATCCTCTGAATCAGACAGATCCTCATCAGAGATAGATAAATCGGTATGTTGTTGGTCATTAGAAAATTCATCAACTGTATGTGAAGTTTTAAAAGACCTTTTACATTTCTTAGAAGGCGGAATGGCAGACAAAGCCTTCTGAATGGAATCGGAAATAAATTCTCTTAAATTTACAGGAATATCCTGAGCATTAGATGTTGATGGACCAGCAACATGTAATGAACTACTACTGATGGAAACATTCTCTGCATGTAAAAGTTTATCATGACAACTATTACAAACCACACCAGGAGGAACAGTTACCACAAGTTTACAACAAATGCACTTAGCTTTGGTAGAACCGATATCATGCAGCAGGATTCCAGTAGAGACAGGATCAGATTGAGACATCTTGCAATATGTAAAAGAAAAAACAACATATAAAGCAAAATTATCAATATCCTTATATGACAGTTTCAGGAACGGGAAAAAATGCAAACAGAATAGGCCTCTGACATTGAAAAAAGACCAGAGGCAAAAGGAATGAGGTCTTAAATAATGAAAAAATGTTTGGCGCCAAGTATGGCGCACCACAAACTGAAAAACATTTTTTGGCACCAAAAACGTCCAGAGCGAAACTCGAGCGTCATAGATGGCGCAACCTTGTGAAAAAACTTGTCGCTAACTAAGACGCCGGAAATGACGAATTTGCGTCAACAAACGTAATTTTTCGCGCCAAAAAAGTCTTGCGTCAAGAATGACGCAATAAATTATAGCATTTTGTGCTCTCACGAGCCTAATACAGCCCGCAATTTAGAAAAAGTAAATTTGAAAACCTCAGGTAAGAAATTTTTTATTTTTTATAAAGCATTTCCCAGATACGAAACTGACAGTCTGCAAAAAGGAAATATACTGATAAACCTGAATCATGGCAAATATAAGTACAAACATATATTTAGAACTTTTATATATAAAGTGCCAAACCATAGCTGAGAGTCTTAAAGGGACAGTCTACACCAGAATTTTTATTGTTTTAAAAGATAGATAATCCCTTTATTACCTATTCCCCAGTTTTGCAAAACCAACACAGTTATAATAATATACTTTTAACCTCTGTGATTATCTTGTATCTAAGCCTCTGCAAACTGCCCCTTTTTTCAGTTCTTTTGACAGACTTGCAGTCTAGCCAATCAGTGCCTGCTCCCAGATAACCTCACGTGCACAAGCACAGTGTTATCTATATGAAATATGTGAACTAACACCCTCTAGTGGTGAAAAACTGTTGAAATGCAATCTGAAAAGAGGTGGGCTTCAAGGTCTAAGAAATTAGCATATGAACCTCCTAGGTTAAGCTTTCAACTAAGAATACCAAGAGAACAAAGCAAAATTGGTGATAAAAGTAAATGGGAAAATTGTTTAAAATTACATGCTCCATCTGAATCATGAAAGTTTATTTTGGCCTAGACTGTCCCTTTAAGTAAATGAAACATACTTGCCAAAAGACACCCATCCACATATAGCAGATAGCCAAACCAGTACTGAAACGAGAATCAGTAGAGGTGTAATGGTATATAAGACTATATCCTCGATCTGAAAAGGGAGGTAGGAGATGAATCTCTACAACCGATAACAGAGAACCTATGAAATAGATCCCCGTTAGGAAGACCATTGTATTCAATAGGTGATACTCCCTTAACATCCCTCTGACATTCACTGTACTCAGAGGAACCGGGCTTCAGCATGCTGAGAAGCGCATATCAACGTAGAAATCTAGCACAAACTTACTTCACCACCTCCATAGGAGGCAAAGTTTGTAAAACTGAATTGTTTGTGTGGTGAGGGGTGTATTTATAGGCATTTTGAGGTTTGGGAAACTTTACCCCTCCTGGTAGGATTGTATATCCCATACGTCACTAGCTCATGGACTCTTGCCAATTACATGAAAGTAATGCTGTTATTCATTGCATCATTTTTGGCACGAGAATTTTTTGGCGTGAATGTGAGTCTGTAATGACTCAAGTTCATCATTTCCTGCTTCTTAGTAGACGCAGGATTGTTTGGCGGGAAATTGTGTTTGTTATGACGTGAGTTGCGTAATTTCCGGATGTATGTTTGGCACCAAATTTTTTTTTTCAACTTCCTTTTGCGTTGTGCATCATACTTGGTGCCAACATTTCTCTTGTAAGATGTATCGAGTCCACGGATTCATCCTTACTTGTGGGATATTCTCCTCCCCTACAGGAAGTGGCAGAGTGAGCACCCACAGCAGAGCTGTCTATATAGCTCCCCCCTTAGCTCCACCCCCAGTCATTCTCTCTGCCTGCTTAACTGCTAGGAAGGGCAAGAGGAGTGTGGTGACAAAAATGTTAGTTTTTTATTTTCTCAAGCAAGAGTTTATTTTAAATGGTACCGGTGTGTACTATTTACTCTCTGGCAGAAAAGGGATGAAGATTTCTGTAAGGAAGATTATGATCTTAGCACTTTGTAACTAAGATCCACTGCTGTTCTCACAAGGGCTGAAGAGTACAGGAAAACTTCAGTTGGGGGAACGGTTTGCATGCTAAGCTGCATATGAGGTATGTTCAGTCTATATTTTTCTAGACAGACTATGTTAATTCTAGAAAAGGCTGGCATTATTCCCATGAGCGAAGGGTAAGCTGTATTAAGACTCTTTGATAGGAATTTCAGCTTGCTGGAAGGGTTCATTAGTTACTGGTGACACTGTTAAAAAAAAAAAAAAAAAAAAGTTTTTGTTTATTCAGTGAATGATGCAATTATAAAGTTTTTTTGAAGGGACTAAAGGGGTCATTGTGGCTTGTTTTTGGGTTTTTTAACCCACATGGTTAATTTAGAGACACTCTGGTGTTTGTTTGATAGGCCTCAAAACATTGAGTGAGGTGGGAGGGGCCTATTTTCACGCCTCAGTTGCGCAGTTTCTTTTCCTCAGAGACTTCTAACTGCTTCTCCTGAGGTTCCTACTGTGTTTGAGGGCTGTAAAATAAGTTTTTTCCCCCCACAAATCGTTCTGAAGGGCAGGTAAGGAGCCACAGCAGAGCTGTGGCAAGGTGCTGAAAGTCTTTTCTCTTGCAAGGTGTATCCAGTCCACGGCTTCATCCATTACTTGTGGGATATTCTCCTTCCCTACAGGAAGTGGCAAAGAGAGCACCCAGCAGAGCTGTCCATATAGCTCCCCCTCTAGCTCCACCCCCCAGTCATTCTCTTTGCCGGCTCTAAGCACTAGGGTCTCTCTACGGGAGGGTAAAGTGAATGTGGTGTTAGATTTGTAGTTTTATTATATTCAATCAAAAGTTTATTTTTAAATGGTACCGGTTTGTACTATTTACTCTCTAGCAGGAAAGTGATGAAGATTTCTGCTGAGAGGAAAATGATTTTAGCATGTTGTAACTAAAATCCACTGCTGTTCCCACACAGGACTGAGGAGTACCAGAAAACTTCAGTTGGGGGGAACAGTTTGCAGGCTTGACTGCAATGAGGTACGTTCAGTCATTTATTTCTAGACAAGACTGTGAAAATGCTAGAAGACTGACAAGATCCCCATGTGAGGAGGGTAAGCTATGTTCTGAGACTTAGTATAGAATTGAATGTTTACATAACAGGGCTAATTAGGCTGGTTGACACTAATTCAGGGCAATCGATTATTTATTTAAGAAATACTCGTTGGAGACACTTTTTTAAACACTTTGGAGTGTTTTTCTGGGGTTATTATCCACATGGCAAAAATTTAATCACTTAGAAGTGATTTTTGTAGGCCTTACAACTCCGGAATGGAGTGGGAGGGGCCTAATTTCGCGCCTCAGATGCGCAGTTAGAATTGAAAGACAGTTCAGGCTGCTTCACATGGAGGGTCCAGCTGCTGATTGAGGGCCTCAAAGAAGCTTTTTTCCCACAAATCTGATCCCTAAGGGCAGGTAGGGCCACAGCAGTAAGCTGTGGCAAGGTGCTGTAGTTATTTAACCGGTTGCTGGCTTTAGGCTGCTCCGGTTTGGGCATTAAGGGGTTAATCGTTCTGAAACTTTCTGTGCAATCATATCAAAGCCTTAGGTACATACTGTGAAAATTTCAAAAGGATTGGTGCATTTTTCACTGTTTTGTAAAATTGTGTGTTCTTTTTATTTCTTAAAGGCACAGTAAGGTTTTTTTCAAATTGTGTTTTTTTTTTATTTGATTAAAGTGATTCTAAGCCTGTTGGTTTATAATACTAGTCTGTTTAACATGTCTGTCACCAAGGAAAATCCTTGTTCAATATGTTTAGAAGCCATGGTGGAACCCCCCCTCAGAATGTGTCCCACTTGCACTAATATGTCTATACACTTTAAGGATCATATTATTGATCTTAAAGATATGGCCCTAGATGATTTTCAGACTGAAGGTAACGAGAAAAGTCTGTCCACCTCTCCCCTTGTGTCACAACCATTTATGCCCGCTCAGGCGCTGCCTAGTACCTCTAGTGCGTCTGCTCCTTTTACATTACAACAAATAGCGGCAGTCATGGATAATTCCCTTTCAGTTTTCTTATCTAAACTGCCTGTGTTGCCTGCAAAGTGTGATAGCTCCCTTTTAAGAACAGATTATGAGCATTCTGAAGCTTTGGTAACTTTATCTGATGTACCCTCACAACGTTCTGAAGTGGGGGTGAGGGAATTGATGTCGGAGGGAGAAATTTCTGATTCAGGAAAGGTTTCTCATCAGTCAGATTCAGATACATTGGTTTTTAAATTTAAATTAGAACACCTCCGCGAATTGCTCACGGAGGTATTAGCTACTCTGGATGATTGCGAACCTTTGGTGGTCCCAGAGAAATTGTGTAAAATGGACAAGTACCTAGAGGTCCCTGTATACACTGATGCGTTTTCGGTCCCTAAGAGGGTTGCAGATATCGTTACTAAGGAGTGGGATAGACCAGGTGTTCCTTTTGTCCCCCCCCCTATTTTTAAGAAAATGTTCCCCATAACTGACCCCATGCGGGACTCATGGCAGACGGTCCCTAAGGTAGAGGGGGCTGTTTCTTCACTTTCTAAACGCACAACCATACAAATTGAAGACAGTTGTGCTTTTAAAGACCCTATGGATAAAAAGTTAGAGGGTTTACTTAAGAAAATTTTCGTTCAACAAGGTTTTCTGCTCCAACCTATTGCCTGCATTATTCCTGTAACTACTGCAGCTGCTTTCTGGTTTGAGGCGCTGGAGCACTCACTGCAGACAGAGACCTCATATGACGAAATTATGGACAGAATTAAGGCTCTAAAGTTAGCTAATTTGCAATTAGCTAAGTTAGCGGCGAAGAATTCAGGTTTCGCCATTATGGCGCGCAGAGCGCTTTGGCTCAAGTCCTGGTCAGCCGATGTGTCGTCAAAATCCAAATTACTAAATATTCCTTTCAAGGGAAAGACCCTCTTTGGGCCAGAATTGAAAGAGATTATTTCAGAAATCACTGGGGGAAAGGGCCATGCTCTCCCTCAGGACAAGCCTTTTAAGGCTAAGAACAAAGCTAATTTTCGCTCATTTCGTAATTTCAGGAGCGGTTCCCTTTCAGCCTCTCCAGCTGCGAAGCCAGAGGATAATGATTCACAGCCCAAGGCAACCTGGAAGCCTTACCAGGGCTGGAAAAAGGGTAAACAGGCCAAAAAGCCTGCAGCTGACCCCAAGACAGCATGAAGGGGTAGCCCCTGATCCGGGAACGGATCTAGTAGGGGGCAGACTCTCTCTCTTCGCTCAGGCCTGGGCAAGAGACGTCCAAAATCTCTGGGCATTAGAGATTATTTCCCAGGGATATCTTCTAGAATTCAAGGACTCCCCTCCAAGGGTTCATATTTCTCGTCTGTCCACAGATCAGACAAAGGTAGAAGCGTTCTTATGCCGTGTAGAAGATCTACATATAACGGGAGTGATACACCTGGTTCCAATTGCAGAACAAGGACTGGGTTTTTACTCAAGCCTGTTTGTGGTTCCCAAAACAGAAGGAATTTTCAGACCAATCTTAGATCTAAAATTTCTAAAAAAGTTCCTCAGAGTCCCATCTTTCAAGATGGAGAACATTCGGATAATCTTACTTATGATCCAAGAAGGTCAATATATGACTACCGTGGATCTAAAGGATGTGTAACTTCACATTCCTATCCTCATAGATCATCGGTTTTCAGATTTGTTCTTCTAGACAAGCTTTACCAGTGTGTGGCTCTTCCTTTAGGGTCGGCCACTGTTTCCAGAATTTTCACAAAGGTGCTAGGGTCCCTTTTAGCGGTTCTAAGACCGCGGGGCATAGCAGTGGCACCTTTCCAAGACTACATCTTAATTCAGCTGTCTTTCCAGAGAGCCAAGTCTCACATGGAGATTGTATTGGCTTTTCTGAGGTCTTTCGGGTGGAAGGTGAACACCCATAAAGAGTTCTCATTCCCCACTGACAGGGGTTCCTTTCCTAGGAACTCTGATAGACTCGGTAGAAATGAAGATATTTCTGACGGAGGTCAGAAGGTTAAGCTTTTAGCTCCATCAGTTCTCTACACCTCCTCTCTATGACCTGCGTGGACACGCAGGACTTGGTATGCAGACCTTGTGGACATGTCCTCTGTTCCATCATGGATGCTGCTTATGAGGCAGGATCTTCTAATACAGGGTCCGTTAAAGCATCCAAATCTAATTTCTTTACGTCTGTCTGTTTGGAGATTGAACGCTTAATGCTATCAAAGGCGTGGTTTCTCTGAGTCAGTTATAGATACTCTGATTCAGGCTAGTAAGCCTGTCCCCAGGAAATCATAAGATATGGCGAAAATATCTTGTTGGTGTAAATCCAGGGGTCACTCATGGAGTAAGATTAGGATTCCTGGGACGTTGTCTTTCTTCCAAGAAGGATTGGAGAAAGGATTGTCAGCTTGTCCCTTAAGAAGACAGACATCTACTCTGTCTATTTTTTTACACAAATTTCGGGCAGAGGTCCCAAACGTACAGGTGTCTAATTTAGGAGAATCTAGCCTGTCCATAAGACTGCGGCTCCGCCATGGAGTCTAAATCTAGTTCTTCCAGTTCTTCAAGAGGTTTCGTTTGAACTTTTATGTTTCCATAGATATTAAGTTGTTATCTTGGAAAAGTTTCTTTTTTTTGGTTTTCTTCATAAGGTTAATTTTAATAAGAAGTTTAACCAGGATATTGTTGTTCCTTCTCTGTATATTGACGAAGGAACGTCAGTTAAATAATCTTAAAGTTCTACTTGCAAGCAACTAAGGATTTCAGAAAAACATCTTCCTCTTGTGTCTATTCTGGTAAGAGGAGAGGTCAGAAAGCGACGGTTACCTCTCTTTCCTTTTGGCTGAAAAGCATCATCCGTTTGACCTACGTGACTGCTGGCCAGCAGTTTCCTGATTCAATTACTGCTCATTCTTCCAGAGCAGAGGCTTCCACATGAGCTTTTAAAGACAAAGCTTCTGTTAAACAGATTTGTAAGGCAGCGACTTGTTCTTCGCTGCATACCTTTTCCATATTTTCCATATTTGATACTTTTGTTTCCTTGGAGGCTATTTTTGGGAGAAGGGTTTTACGAGCAGTGGTGCCTTCCGTTTTAAGGGGTACCTGCCTTGTTCCCTCCCTTCATCTGTGTCCTAAAGCTTTGGTATTGGTATCCCACAAGTAATGGATGAGCCATCTAGCTCTCCCCAAGTGTCACAACCAGTAACGTCCGCTCAAGTGATGCCAAGTACCTCTAGTGCGTCAAATTCTTTTACTTTACAGGATATGGCCACAGTTATAAATACAACCCTCACAGAGATTGTATCTAAACTGCCTGGTTTACAAGGAAAGCGGGACAGCTCTGGGTTTAGGAAAAATTCTGAGCCGTCTGACACTTTAGTAGTCGTATCTGATATGCCCTCACAATGCTTTGAAGTAGGGGTGAGGGATTTGTTATCTGAGGGACGCTTCCTCAGACAGATTCTGATATGACGGCCTTTAATTTTAAGCTTGAACACCTCCGCTTATTGCTCAGGGAGGTATTAGTGACTCTAGATGATTGTGACCCTATAGTGGTTCCAGAGAAATTGTGTAAAATGGATAAATACTTAGAGGTTCCTGTTTACACTGATGTTTTTCCAGTCCCTAAGAGGATTGTGAATATTATTACTAAGGAGTGGGATAGATCAGGTATTCCGTTCTCTCCCCCTCTTGTTTTTAAGAAAATGTTTCCCATATCTGGCACCATGTGGGACTCATGGCAGACAGTTCCTATGGTGGAGGGAGCTATTTCTACTCTGTCTAAGCGTACAACTATACCTATCGAAGACAGTTGTGCTTTCAAGATCCTATAGATAAAAAAATTAGAGGGTCTCCTGAAGAAAATTTTTGTTCATCAGGGTTTTTCTCTCCAACCTATTGCGTGTATTGTTCCTGTAACTACTGCAGCTGCTTTCTGTTTTGAGGCTCTTCAGATGGAGACTCCATTACAGGAGATTATGGACAGAATTAAGGCCCTTAATTTGGCTAATTCTTTTATTACTAATGCCGCATTTCAACTGGCTAAATTAGCGGCAAAGAATTCAGGTTTTGCCATTTTAGCACGCAGGGCGTTATGGCTTAAGTCCTGGTCTGATGATGTGTCATCTAAATCTAAACTTTTGAACATCCCTTTCAAAGGAAAGACCCTATTTGGGCCTGAACTGAAAGAGATTATTTCAGACATCACTGGAGGGAAAGGTCATACCCTTCCTCAGGATAGATCAAATAAGATGAGAACCAAACAATATAATTTTCGTTCCTTTCGGGAACTTTAAGAGTGGTCCCGCTTCAGCTTCCTCTGCTGCAAAGCAAGAGGGGAATTTGGCCCAATCCAAGTAAGTCTGGAGACTTAACCAGGCTTGGAACAAGGGTAAACAGGCCAAGAAGCCTGCAGCTGCCTCTAAGACAGCATGAAGGGGTAGCCCCCAATCCGGGACCGGATCTAGTAAGGGGCAGACTCTCTCTCTTTGCTCAGGCAAGAGATGTTCATGATCCCTTGGCTTTAGAAATTGTGTCCCAGGGATATCTTCTGGAATTCAAAGACTCCCTTCCAAAGGGGAGATTTCACAATTCTTGATTCTTTAACCAGACAAAGAGGGAGGTGTTCTTACACCGTGTAGAAGATTTAGATACCATGGGGGTGATCCGCCCAGTCCCAAAAGAGGAACAGGGGCTAGGGTTCTACTCAAATCTGTTTATGGTTCCCAAACAAGAGGGAACTTTCAGACCAATCTTGGATCTCAAAATTCTAAACAAGTTCCTCATAGTTCCATCATTCGAGATGGAGACTATTAGGACTATTCTACCTCTGATCCAGGAGGGCCAATATATGACTACCGTGGATTTAAGGGATGCGTATCTACACATCTCTATTCACAGAAATCATCATCAATTTCTCAGATTCGCCTTTCTAAACGGGCTTTACCAGTTTGTGGCCCTTCCCTTCGGGTTGGCCATGGCTCCAAGTATTTTAACAAAGGTGCTAGGGTCCCTTCTGGCGGTGACATCTTAATTCAGGCGTCGTCTTTCTAGCTAGCCAAGTCTCACACGGACATCGTGTTGGCTTTTCTGAGATCTCACGAGTGGAAGGTGAACATAAAAAAGAGTTCTCTCTTCCCTCTTACAAGAGTTTCCTTTCTAGGGACTCTGATAGATTCGGTAGAAATGAAAATATTTCTGACAGAGGTCAGAAAATCAAAACTCTTAACCTCTTGCCGAGCTCTTCATTCCATTCCTCGGCCATCAGTGGCTCAGTGTATGGGGGTAATCGGACTCATGGTAGCGGCAATGGACATAGTTCCTTTTGCCCGCCTACACCTCAGACCACTGCAACTATGCATGCTCAAACAGTGGATTGGGGATTATGCAGATTTATCTCCTCAACTGCATCTGGACCAGGAGACCAGAGATTCTCTTCTCTGATGGTTTTCTCAGGACCACCTGTCTCAGGGAATGTACTTCTGCAGGCCAGAGTGGCTCATTGTAACGACAGATGCCAGCCTGCTAGGCTGGGGTGCAGTCTGGAAGTCCCTGAAAACACAGGGCTTATGGTCTCGGGAGGAATCTCTTCTTCCGATAAACATTCTAGAACTGAGAGTGATATTCAATGCGCTTCAGCCATGGCCTCAGCTTGCTGAGGCCAAATTCATCAGGTTTCAGTCGAACAACATGACGACTGTAGCTTATATCAATCATCAAGGAGGAACACGGAGTTCACTAGCGATGATGGAGGTAACCAAAATAATCCGATGGGCAGAGGTTCACTCTTGCCATCTCTCAGCAATCTACATCCCAGGAGTAGAGAACTGGGAGGTGGATTTCCTAAGTCATCAGACTTTTCATCCGGGGGAGTGGGAACTTCATCCGAAGGTATTTGCTCAGCTGATTCAGCTATGGGGCACACTAGAATTGAATCTGATGGCGTCCCGTCAGAATGCCAAACTTCCTTGTTACGGGTCCAGGTCCCGGGATCCCAAGGCGTTGCTGATGGATGCTCTAGCAGTGCCTTGGTCCTTCAATCTGGCCTATGTATTTCCACTGTTTCCTCTCCTCCCACGTCTGGTTGCCAGAATCAAGCAGGAGAGAGTCTCGGTGATTCTGATAGTACCTGCGTGCCCCAAGGCAGAACATACAGTGATCTGAGATGTCATCGCAGAAAATGCAGCATGTCTGCAGAAAGAACAGGACACATGCAGGAACTGTTAGCGCTTGAACTTTGTAGTGCTGCTTCACATTAGACAGTTCTCTTTAAACAGAGCTGTGCTCTGGTTGCAGTAAGTTTTCCTTAACACAGTGCATCCATAGCAAAGAGCTGTTTGAAGTGATCAGTCAAATATGCTGTTGCGCTGCAAAGCAGCAGCACATTGCTTGTTGACTGGCTCTCAGAGATTTTTTCAAACCCGCCCCCTAGCCTTTCCCAGTCTGCAAAGCTGTTTATTCTGAATGTAAGATGTTAGTATGAGCATTGCATCTTTTTTATTACTACATTTCTATGTTAGACCTAGAGAAAAGAAAACCGATTTATTTAAGAGACATTTTAAAATTTATTTTTTTGTATGCAGCTTATTTGCTATGCAATTATATTATAAAGCATTAAAAATTGCTTTATTCTTCAGTTAACCAACACATTGCAGTTGAACTGGTGCCTTAGTGTAACTGTCTAATTTAAAATTTTATTTAATAATGGCCTGCAGAAAAATTTCCACTAAAGAAATCTCATCGCAGAAAGTGAAGGAAAGTTCTGCCTCTGGGCCTGCGTGGCCACGCAGGACTTAGTATGCAGACCTAGTGGACATGTCCTCGGTTCCACCATGGATTCTGCCAATGAGGCGGGACTTTCTAATCCAAGGTCCTTTCACGCATCTAAATCTAGTTTCTCTGCGTCTGACTGCTTGGAGTTTGAACGCCTGATTCTATCAAAGCGTGGTTTCTTTGAGTCGGTCATTTATACCCTGATTCAGGCTAGAAAGCCTGTCACCAGGAAGATCTATCATAAGATTTGGCGCAAATATCTTTATTGGTGTGAATCCAAAGGTTACTCGTGGAGTAAGATTAGGATTCCTAGAATATTGTCTTTTTCTCCAAGAAGGTTTGGAGAAGGGATTATCAGCTAGTTCCCTAAAAGGGCAAGTATCTGTTTTGTCTATTCTACTACACAAACGTCTGGCAGATGTCCCAGACGTTCAAGCATTTAGTCAGGCTTTGGTCAGAATTAAGCCTGTATTTAAGCCTGTTGCTCCGCCTTGGAGCCTAAACTTAGTCCTTTAAGTTCTTCAAGGGGTTCCGTTTGAACTTATGCATTCCATAGATATTAAGCTTCTATCTTGGAAAGTTTTGTTTTTAGTAGCTATCTCTTCGGCTCGAAGAGTTTCTGAGCTATCTGCTTTACAGTGTGATTCCCCTTATCTTATTTTCCATGCAGATAAGGTGGTTTTGCGTACCAAACCTGGGTTTCTTCCTAAGGTTGTTTCTAATAAGAATATCAATCAAGAGATTGTTGTTCCTTCACTTTGTCCTAATCCTTCTTCAAAGAAGGAACGTCTATTGCACAATCTTGATGTGGTTCGTGCTTTAAAGTTCTACTTACAAGCAACTAAAGATTTCCGTCAAACATCCTCATTGTTTGTTGTTTATTCTGGTAAGCGGAGAGGTCAAAAGGCTACAGCTACCTCACTTTTACTTTTGGCTGAAAAGCATCATCCGTTTGGCCTATGAGACTGCTGGACAGCAGCCTCCTGAAAGAATTACTGCTCATTCTTCTAGAGCTTGTGGCTTCCACATGGGCTTTTAAAAATGAGGCTTCTGTTGAACAGATTTGTAATGCGGCGACAGGGTCTTTGCTTCATACTTTTTCCATATTTTACAAATTTGATACTTTTGCTTCTTCGGAGGCTATTTTTGGGAGAAAAGTTCTACAAGCAGTGGTGCCTTCCGTTTAAGGTCCCTGTCGTGTCCCTCCCTTCATCCGTGTCCTAAAGCTTTGGTATTGGTATCCCACAAGTAAGAATGAATCCGTGGACTCGATACATCTTACAAGAGAAAACATAATTTTTGCTTACCTGATAAATTTATTTCTCTTTTGATGTATCAAGTCCACGGCCCGCCCTGTTTATTAAGACAGGCATATATATTTTTATTTTTAAACTTTCAGTCACCACTGCACCCTATAGTTTCTCCTTTTTCTTCCTAGCCTTCGGTCGAATGACTGGGGGGTGGAGCTAAGGGGGAGCTATATAGACAGCTCTGCTGTGGGAGCTCTCTCTGCCACTTCCTGTAGGGGAGGAGAATATCCCACAAGTAAAGATGAATCCGTGGACTCGATACATTACAAGAGAAATACATTTATCAGGTAAGCATAAATTATGTTTTTTTATTTTATTTTACTCCACTTCCTATATGCTCCTTACCGTCTTAATGCTCAAAGGGCAATGTTAATTGCTTTTTTGACAATTTTAGCATTTGCATATTTTCCCATTCCAGAAATTGCTATATGTGGAAATAAGATATTGCTGTTTAATGTTATTTTTCTTTTTTTAGATCTTACAAGATGTTTCAATCTGATCCTGTCTCAGAAGCTGCTGTAGGAACCATGCTGCCTGAACACAGTTCTACAAAAGCTAAATGTATCTGTTGTAAGCTAGTGGAGATTATATCTCCAGCTGTAGTATGTAACAGTTGTCATGATAAGCTTTTGCATGCATAAAAGGTTTCTATTAGTGCTAGTACAGTATCTGTTGTTCCTTCAACATCTAAAGTACATGATATCCCTGTTGATATGAAAAATTATATTGCTGATGCGATACAGAAGGCTATGGCTGCTATACCACCCTCAAATAAACGTAAAAGGTATTTTAAAACTTCTCATAATACTGATGAAATTTGTAATGACCGACAACATACTGATATACCCAACTCTGATGAGGATCTCTCTGATTCGGAAGATCCTACTTTAGACATTGACACTGATAAATCAACTTATCTTTTTAAGATTCAGTATGTTTGTTAAAAGAAGTGTTGATAACTTTGAATATTGAGGAGTCTGGACCTCTTGATAATCAAGTAAACATTTAAATTATGTCTATAAACCTCCTGTAATTACTCCTGAGGTTTTTCCTGTTTCTATTGCTATTTCTGATGTGATTGCTAAGGAATGGTCTAAACCTGGTGCTTCTTTTGTTCCTTCCTCAAGGTTTAAAAAGTTGTACCCTTTGCCAGTAGCTAAGTTAGAGTTTTGGGGAAACGTCCCTAAGGTTGATGGGGCTATTTCTACTCTTGCTAAGCGTACTACTCTTCCTATGGAAGATAGTACCTCTTTTAAGGATACTTTAGATAGAAAAATTGAATCTAATCTAAGGAAAGCTTATTTATATTCTGGCTATATTCTTAGACCTGCCATTTCTATGGCTGATGTTGCAGCTGCATCAACTTTTTGGTTGGATAACTTAGCACATCGGGAAAAAGAGTCTGATTTGCATAGCATTGTTCGTTTGCTTCAACATGCTAATCATTTTATCTGTGATGCTATTTTTGATATCATCAAGATTGGTGTTAAATCTATGTCTTTGACTATTTTAGCTAGAAGAGCTTTATGGCTCAAATCATGAAATGCTGACATGGTATCTAAATCTAGATTACTATCTCTATCATTCCAGGGTAATAATTTGTTTGGTTCCCAGTTAGATTCTATTATTTCCACTATTGCTGGGGGGGAGGGAGTTTTTTTGCCCCAAGATAAAAAGTCTAAGGATAAATCTAAAGCTTCTAATCAGTTCGTTCCTTTCGTCAGAATAGAACAGAAAACCACTCCTTCCCCTAAGGACTCTGGCTCCAATTGGAAGCCATCTTCGAGTTGGAATAAATCCAAGCCTTATAAGAAACCAAAGCCAGCCCCCAAGACTGCATGAAGATGCGGCCCTCAATCCAGTTCTGCTGGTGGGGGGCAGATTAAAATTATTTCTCCAACATAGGTGTGTCCGGTCCACGGCGTCATCCTTACTTGTGGGATATTCTCTTCCCCAACAGGAAATGGCAAAGAGCCCAGCAAAGCTGGTCACATGATCCCTCCTAGGCTCCGCCTACCCCAGTCATTCTCTTTGCCGTTGCACAGGCAACATCTCCACGGAGATGACTAAGAGTTTTTTGGTGTTTAAATGTAGTTTTTATTCTTCAATCAAGTGTTTGTTATTTTAAAATAGTGCTGGTATGTACTATTTACTCTGAAACAGAAAAGAGAAGAAGATTTCTGTTTGTAAGAGGAAGATGATTTTAGCAAACGTTACTAAAATCGATTGCTGTTTCCACACAGGACTGTTGAGATGAAGTAACTTCAGTTGGGGGAAGCAGTTGGCAGACTTTTCTGCCTGAGGTATGACTGGCCACATTTCTAACAAGACTTTGTAATGCTGGAAGGCTGTCATTTTCCCTATGGGGACCGGTAAGCCATTTTCTTAGATTAAGCAAAAGAATAAAAGGCTTTATAAGGGCTTAAAAAACTGGTAGACATTTTTCTGGGCTAAAACGATTACTTTGCTAAGCATATTTGACAGATTATAACTCTTTATAGTTATTATAATCTTGGGGATTGTTGTTAAAAAACGGCAGGCACTGTATGGACACCTTTTTCAGATGGGGGCCTTCTCTAGTCATAGGCAGAGCCTCATTTTCGCGCCACTAATGCGCAGTTGTTTTTGGAAGGCAAGGCATGCAGATGCATGTGTGAGGAGCTAAGAACCACTGAAAAAGCTTATAGAAGGCGTCATTTGGTATCGTATTCCCCCCTGGGCTTGGTTGGGTCTCAGCAAAGCAGATACCTGGGACTGTATAGGGGTTAAATGTAAAAACGGCTCCGGTTCCGTTATTTTAAGGGTTAAAGCTTTCAAATTTGGTGTGCAATACTTTTAAGGCTTTAAGACACTGTGGTGAAATTTTGAACAATTGCTTCATGCTTTTTCGCATATTCAGTAATAAAGTGTGTTCTGTTTAAAATTTAAAGTGACAGTAACGGTTTTATTTTAAAACGTTTTTTTTGTGCTTTGTTGACAAGTTTAAGCCTGTTTAACATGTCTGAACCATCAGATAAGCGATGTTCTATATGTATGAAAGCCAATGTGTCTCCCCATTTAAATATATGTGATAATTGTGACATAGTGTCCAAACAAAGTAGGGACAATGATGCCACAGATAATAATAGTGCCCAAGATGATTCTTCAGATGAGGGGAGTAAGCATGGTACTGCATCACCCCCTTCTGTGTCTACACCAGTTTTGCCCACACAAGAGGCCCCTAGTACATCTAGTGCGCCAATACTTATTACTATGCAACAATTAACGGCTGTTATGGATAATTCTATTGCAAATATTTTATCTAAAATGCCTGTTTTAAACACTGAAGAGCAAGAGGACGCTGATGATAACGTTTCTGACATACCCTCACACCAATCTGAAGGGGCCAGGAGGGAGGTTTTGTCTGAGGGAGAAATTTCAGATTCAGGAAAAATTTCTCAACAAGCTGAACCTGATGTTGTAACATTTAAATTTAAATTAGAACATCTCCGCGCACTGCTTAAGGAGGTATTATCTACTCTGGATGATTGTGACAATTTGGTCATCCCAGAGAAATTATGTAAGATGGACAAGTTCCTAGAGGTTCCGCTGCCCCCCGATGTTTTTCCTATACCCAAGCGGGTGGCGGACATAGTAAATAAGGAATGGGAAAGGCCCGGCATACCTTTTCTTCCTCCCCCTATATTTAAGAAATTATTTCCTATAGTCGACCCCAGAAAGGACTTATGGCAGACAGTCCCTAAGGTCGAGGGGGCGGTCTCTACTCTAAACAAACGCACTACTATTCCCATAGAAGATAGTTGTGCTTTCAAAGATCCTATGGATAAAAAATTAGAGGGTTTGCTTAAAAAGATGTTTGTTCAGCAAGGTTACCTTCTACAACCAATTTCATGCATTGTTCCTGTCACTACGGCAGCGTGTTTCTGGTTCGAAGAACTAGAAAAGTCGCTCAATAAAGAATCTTCGTATGAAGAGGTTATGGACAGAGTTCAAGCACTTAAATTGGCTAACTCTTTTATTCTGGATGCCGCTTTGCAATTAGCTAGATTAGCGGCGAAAAATTCAGGGTTTGCTATCGTGGCGCGCAGAGCGCTCTGGCTAAAGTCTTGGTCAGCGGATGTGTCTTCCAAGACAAAATTGCTTAACATCCCTTTCAAGGGCAAAACACTGTTTGGTCCTGATTTGAAAGAGATTATTTCAGACATCACCGGGGGAAAGGGCCACGCCCTTCCTCAGGATAGGTCTTTTAAGGCTAGAAATATGCCTAATTTTCGTCCCTTTCGCAGAAACGGACCAGCCTCTACTTCTACATCCTCTAAGCAAGAGGGTAATACTTCTCAACCCAAACCAGCCTGGAGACCGATGCAAGGCTGGAACAAGGGTAAGCAGGCCAAGAAGCCTGCCACTGCTACCAAAACAGCATGAAGGGATGGCCCCCGATCCGGGACCGGATCTGGTGGGGGGCAGACTTTCTCTCTTTGCTCAGGCCTGGGCAAGAGATGTTCAGGATCCTTGGGCACTAGAAATAGTTTCTCAAGGTTATCTCCTGGAATTCAAGGAACTACCCCCAAGGGGAAGGTTCCACAGGTCTCAATTATCTTCAAACCAAATAAAAAGACAGGCATTCTTACATTGTGTAGAAGACCTGTTAAAGATGGGAGTAATTCATCCAGTTCCAATAGGAGAACAAGGGATGGGGTTTTACTCCAACCTGTTCATAGTTCCCAAAAAAGAGGGAACATTCAGACCAATTCTAGATCTCAAGATCCTAAACAAATTTCTCAGGGTTCCATCGTTCAAAATGGAAACCATTCGAACGATCCTTCCTACCATCCAGGAAGGTCAATTTATGACCACGGTGGATTTAAAGGATGCGTACCTACATATTCCTATCCACAAGGAACATCATCAGTTCCTAAGGTTCGCTTTTCTGGACAAGCATTACCAGTTTGTGGCACTTCCATTCGGATTAGCCACTGCTCCGAGAATTTTCACAAAGGTACTAGGGTCCCTTCTAGCAGTTCTAAGACCAAGGGGCATTGCAGTAGTACCGTACTTGGACGACATCCTGATTCAAGCGTCGTCTCTGTCAAAAGCAAAGGCTCATACGGACATTGTCCTAGCCTTTCTCAGATCTCACGGATGGAAAGTGAACATAGAAAAAAGTTCTCTTTCCCCGTCAACAAGAGTTCCCTTCTTGGGAACAATAATAGACTCCTTAGAAATGAGGATTTTTCTGACAGAGGTCAGAAAATCAAAACTTCTAAGCTCTTGTCAAGTTCTTCATTCTGTTCTTCGTCCTTCCATAGCGCAGTGCATGGAAGTAATAGGATTGATGGTTGCAGCAATGGACATAGTTCCTTTTGCACGAATTCATCTAAGACCATTACAACTGTGCATGCTCAGACAGTGGAATGGGGATTATACAGACTTGTCTCCGACGATTCAAGTAGATCAAAGGACCAGAGATTCATTCCGTTGGTGGCTAATTCTGGACAACCTGTCACAGGGAATGAGCTTCCGCAGACCAGAGTGGGTCATTGTCACGACCGACGCCAGTCTGGTGGGCTGGGGCGCGGTCTGGGAACCCCTGAAAGCTCAGGGTCTATGGTCTCGGGAAGAATCTCTTCTCCCGATAAACATTCTGGAACTGAGAGCGATATTCAATGCTCTCAAAGCTTGGCCTCATCTAGCAAAGGCCAGATTCATAAGGTTTCAATCAGACAACATGACGACAGTTGCATATATCAACCATCAGGGGAGAACAAGGAGTTCCCTGGCGATGGAGGAAGTGACCAAGATAATTCAATGGGCGGAGGATCACTCCTGCCACTTGTCTGCAATCCACATCCCATGAGTGGAAAATTGGGAAGCGGATTTTCTGAGTCGTCAGACATTCCATCCGGGGGAGTGGGAACTCCACCCGGAAATCTTTGCCCAAATAACTCAATTATGGGGCATTCCAGACATGGATCTGATGGCCTCTCGTCAGAACTTCAAGGTTCCTTGTTACGGGTCCAGATCCAGGGATCCCAAGGCGACTCTAGTAGATGCACTAGTAGCACCTTGGACCTTCAACCTAGCTTATGTATTCCCACCGTTTCCTCTCATTCCCAGGCTGGTAGCCAGGATCAACCAGGAGAGGGCTTCGGTGATCTTGATAGCTCCTGCGTGGCCACGCAGGACTTGGTATGCAGTCCTGGTGAATATGTCATCGGCTCCACCATGGAAGCTACCTTTGAGACAGGACCTTCTTGTTCAAGGTCCATTCGTACATCCGAATCTGGTTTCCCTCCAACTGACTGCTTGGAGATTGAACGCTTGATTTTATCAAAGCGTGGGTTTTCAGATTCTGTAATAGATACTCTGATTCAGGCTAGAAAGCCTGTAACTAGAAAAATTTACCATAAGATATGGAAAAGATATATCTGTTGGTGTGAATCTAAAGGATTCCCATGGAACAAGATAAAAATTCCTAAGATTCTATCCTTTCTACAAGAAGGTTTGGAGAAAGGATTATCTGCAAGTTCTCTGAAGGGACAGATCTCTGCGTTATCTGTTTTACTTCACAAAAGGCTGGCAGCTGTGCCAGACGTTCAAGCGTTTGTTCAGGCTCTGGTTAGAATCAAGCCTGTTTACAGACCTTTGACTCCTCCCTGGAGTCTTAATCTAGTTCTTTCAGTTCTTCAAGGGGTTCCGTTTGAACCCTTACATTCCGTAGATATTAAGTTATTATCTTGGAAAGTTTTTTTTTTGGTTGCAATTTCTTCTGCTAGAAGAGTTTCTGAGTTATCTGCTCTGCAGTGTTCTCCGCCCTATCTGGTGTTCCATGCAGATAAGGTGGTTTTGCGTACTAAGCCTGGTTTTCTTCCGAAAGTTGTTTCCAACAAGTATATTAACCAGGAGAGAGTTGTACCTTCTTTGTGTCCGAATCCAGTTTCAAAGAAGGAACGTTTGTTACACAATTTGGACGTAGTCCGTGCTCTAAAATTCTATTTAGAGGCCACTAAAGATTTCAGACAAACATCTTCTTTGTTTGTTGTTTATTCTGGTAAAAGGAGAGGTCAAAAAGCAACTTCTACTTCTCTTTCTTTTTGGCTTAAAAGTATTATCCGATTGGCTTATGAGACTGCCGGACGGCAGCCTCCTGAAAGAATCACAGCTCATTCCACTAGGGCTGTGGCTTCCACATGGGCCTTCAAGAACGAGGCTTCTGTTGACCAGATATGTAAGGCAGCGACTTGGTCTTCACTGCACACTTTTGCCAAATTTTACAAATTTGACACTTTTGCTTCTTCAGAGGCTATTTTTGGGAGAAAGGTTTTGCAAGCCGTGGTGCCTTCCATTTAGGTGACCTGATTTGCTCCCTCCC
Source organism: Bombina bombina (assembly GCF_027579735.1). Classification (NCBI taxonomy): domain Eukaryota; kingdom Metazoa; phylum Chordata; class Amphibia; order Anura; family Bombinatoridae; genus Bombina; species Bombina bombina. The sequence continues at coordinate 440,819,153 of NC_069505.1, read as the reverse complement.
TTCATCCGTGTCCTAAAGCTTTGGTATTGGTTCCCACAAGTAAGGATGACGCCGTGGACCGGACACACCTATGTTGGAGAAAACAGAATTTATGCTTACCTGATAAATTACTTTCTCCAACGGTGTGTCCGGTCCACGGCCCGCCCTGGTTTTTTTAATCAGGTCTGATGAATTATTTTCTCTAACTACAGTCACCACGGTATCATATGGTTTCTCCTATGCATATTTCCTCCTGTACGTCGGTCGAATGACTGGGGTAGGCGGAGCCTAGGAGGGATCATGTGACCAGCTTTGCTGGGCTCTTTGCCATTTCCTTTTGGGGAAGAGAATATCCCACAAGTAAGGATGACGCCGTGGACCGGACACACCGTTGGAGAAAGTAATTTATCAGGTAAGCATAAATTCTGTTTTCAAAACGTTTTGGCAGGTTCCGTTCATAATCATTTTATTCAGAATATTGTCTCTCAGGGATATCAAATAGGTTTCAGAATAAGACCTCCTGTGAAAAGATTTTTTTCTCTCTCACGTTCCAACAAATCCTGTGAAAGCTCAGGCCTTTCTGAAGTGTGTTTCTGATCTAGAGCTTTCTGGGGTAATTGCACCAGTTCCACTTCTGGGTCTTGGTTTTTATTCAAATCTATTCATTGTCCCGAAGAAGGAAAATTCTTTCAGACCAGTTCTGGATCTGAAGTTTTTTAATCAATTTGTAAGGGTCCCAACTTTCAAAATGATGACTATAAGGACTATTCTACCTTTTGTTCAGCAAGGTCATTACATGTCCTCAATAGACTTATAGGATGCGTATCCTCACATTCTGATTCATCCAGACCACTATAAGTTTCTGAGATTCTCTTTTCTAGACAATCATTACCAATTTGTTGATCTTCCATTTGGCCTAGCAACAGCTCCAAGAATCTTTTTGAAGGTTCTGGGTGCCCTTTTATCTGTAATCAGAGAGCAGGGTATTGCAGTGTTTCCTTATTTGGACAATATCTTGGTACTGGATAAATCTTTTCATTTAGCAGAATCTCACACAAATCAACTTGTGTTGTTTCTTCAAAGACATGGTTGGAGGATCAAGAGTTTCCTGATTCCTCAGACAAGGGTCACCTTTTTATGTTTCCAGATAGATTCAGTGTCCATGTCTCTGTCTTTAACAGACAAGAGACAAATTAAATTGTTTTCTGCCTGTCAAGACCTTCAGTCTCGATCATTCCCTTCAGTGGCTATGTGCATGGAAGTTTTTGGTCTCATGACTGCAGCATCGAACGCGATCCCCTTTGCTCGTTTTCATATGAGACCTCTGCAGCTTTGCATGCTGAATCAATGGTGCAGGGATTATACTCGGATATCACAATTGATATACTTAAATCCCAACATTCAACTCTCTCTGTCCTGGTGGTTGGACCATCATCGGATGTGTTTCTTAAAGCACCAGCATGGCCTTACAGGTTTTGGCATGCAGATCTTGTCCGGATGTCCAGTGGCCAACCTTGGCCACTTCCTTTAAGGCCAGACCTTCTGTCTCAAGGGCCGTTTTTCCATCAGGATCTCAAATCGCTAAATTTGAAGGTATGGTAATTGAACTCTAAGTGTTTAGTCATAGAGGTTTCTCTGACTCAGTGATTAATATTATGCTACAGGCTCGTAAGTCTGTTTCAAGGAAGAATTTTTATCGGGTTTGGAAAACCTATATTTCATGGTGTTTTTCTCATAATTTCTCTTGGCATTCTTTTAGAATTCCTAGAATTTTCTTCAGGATGGTTTGGATAAAGGTTTGTCTGCAAGTAATTTGAAGGGACAAATCTCTGCTCTTTCTGTTTTATTTCATAGAAAGATTGCTAAACTTCCTGATATTCACTGTTTTGTTCAGGCTTTGGTTCATATCAAGTCTGTTGTTAAATCAATCTCTCCTCCTTGGAGTCTTAATTTGGTTTTGAAGGCTTTGCAGGCTCCTCCTTTTGAGCCTATGCATTCTTTGGATATTAAACTACTTTCTTGGAAAGTGTTTTCTTTTGGCTATCTCTTCAGCTAGAAGAGTTTCTGAATTATCTGCTCTCTTGTGAGTCTCCTTTATTGATTTTCCATCAGGATAAGGCTGTTTTTCGGACTTCGTTTAAATTTCTTCCTAAGGTTGTGAATTCTAACAACATTGGTAGGGAAATGGTTGTTCCTTCCTTGTGTCCTAATCCTAAGAATGCTCTTGAAAGATCTTTACATTCTTTGGATGTTGTAAGATCTTTGAAATATTATGTCGAAGATACTAAAGATTTCAGGAAGACTTCTAGTCTATTTGTTGTTTTTTTCTGGTCCTAGGAAAGGTCAGAAAGCCTCTGCCATTTCTTTGGCATCTTGGTTAAAACTTTTTATTCACAAGGCTTATTTGGAGGCGGGACAGCCTCCGCCTCAGAGAATTACAGCTCTTTCTACTAGATCAGTCTCCGCTTCTTCTGCTTTTAAGAATGAAGCTTCGGTTGATCAGATTTGCAAAGCAGCAACTTGGTCTTCTTTGCATACATTTGCTAAATTTTACCATTTTGATGTATTTGCTTCTTCTGAAGCAGTCTTTGGTAGAAAAGTTCTTCAGGCAGCGGTCTCAGTTTGATTCTTTTGCTTATGATTTAAGTTTTTTTCTTGAAATTTATGTGAAATTTATAAGAAAGACTTTTTTTTTTTTTTTTTTTTGTGGATTTAATTTTTTTCAGCGGAAATAGCTGTTTTATTTTATCCCTCCCTTTTTTAGTGACTTTTCTGTGGTCTTCCACATCTTGGGTATTTCAATCCCATATGTCACTAGCTCATGGACTCTTGCCAACTACATGAAAGAACATAATTTATGTAAGAACTTACCTGATAAATTCATTTCTTTCATATTGGCTTCCACCCTTTTTTTGGTGGTTATGTTTTTGTATAAAAGAACAATTTTATTTCCAGTTTCTCTTTTTGTATGCTTTTTTACTCCTTATTTTATCACCCCACTACTTGGCTATTCGTTAAACTGAATTGTGGGTGTAGTGAGGGGTGTATTTATAAGCATTTTGAGGTTTGGGAAGCTTTGCCCCTCCTGGTATCAAAGACACCCCAGCCAAAGGCTTAAATACCCCTTCCACTTCTCTCATCCCCCAGTCATTCTTTGCCTTTTCGTCCCAGGAGGTTGGCAGAGAAGTGTCAGAAGTTTTTGATAGTCTCTTATAGAGGGTAGTACTCTTTGGCATGGGACTGGAGTTTTAAGTAGTCTTGTCAGCCTCTCAGTGAGAGCATGGGTGAAACTTAGAGTTCGAGATGCAGAGAGAGTCTTTCTGCTAAACCATCCCGACTCATATTAACAGCTCCACAAGCAATCAGCGTTGACGAGTTTCGCTGCCTGCTTTGTTCTTTCATGTCCTGTCACACTTGAAGGGTCGTGTTCCTGTTCCACGTCGTAGATTCCGGTAAGATCATTCCATTTTACTTTCATCATGGATGTATTGTAATTACAACTGTTTATCTGAGAGGGGCTACAACCTTTCAGGGTTAACTTTAACATAGGGTCTCTGTGAGGCTCCGTTTTGTATCTAGGAATGAAGGGTTATTGAACAGGGGGGTTTATAATCCTGTTTATGTAATTCTGTCTGCTACTGTATAGTGTTGCTTCGACTCATGGCTATTTTGGAACTTAACGGCCTATGTCTAGTGACGCGGCCTTTAAGGTCGGAATGCGCGGTTTACCTTGTGACTCCATTTCCGCATTACTGACTGTGTGGGGACGCAGAAATCCTAGTGCGCTGGTGTCTGGTTCTCTGGAGGTGGTGATTGCCCCAGCCGTTGGGGGTGTAAGGTGCCGTTTAGATTTTTCTTATTTTTCCATTTTTTATTCAGCGTCCCAGTTATGCAGGATTCTGATTTTTTTGGAGATGGATATCTCTGATTCAGACTCTACTTCTTGCGAAGAATATGAAGTGGCCCGGGTGATACATGCCCATCAGTTATGTTCCGAATGCCATTTTTGAGTGCTCTGTGCCTCGGGATCGGGGAATCGGGTGCCCTCTGAGCCATCCGCCTCTGGGGATTCTATTTCCCACGAGACGAGTTCCCTACCACCACCTCTTACTACTCATGCAGGTAACCCAAACACTACTTATCCTTCTATGGAGTGTGGCCTGTTCCCACCGGTTTCACATGGCCATATCTTTGGCGCTGGCGCATCTGCACCTCCCGGTAGTGTGCTCATGATATTGTCCGTGTTCTGTTAACCGAGGCTCGTCAGTCGTGGGATCACCTGGTCCGGGGGAGCGACTGCCTCTGAGGCCTCAGGGGGTCAACATTTGGGGGTTGGTGTTTTCTTTTGTTCTGGTGCGCTTTAGTGTTCTACTAAGGCACATTTTTGGCATTGCTGGAGGATCCCACTCTTAATGGTTCTGGGGATTCTCAGTTTTAATCTTCGACTGGCTAGCATGCATAGACATAATGGGATGAAATAATCTTCTTATAGTCTTTGTTATTTTGGTATCCTTTTACAGTTCTGAGCTTGGA